>NW_026734720.1:0-251030 GCF_949786415.1 Peromyscus eremicus | reverse complement strand
TTAGGAATGGGAAACAAAAGCTAGCTCATCTTAAAAGAAACACACTCTACATTTGAGAAAAAAGCACTCTTCTACTCTACTGTGTTTTCTATGGGGTCCGAACAGTGAGCTTGCTCAGAACAAAAAACTGTGCTTCCTACACACACGGCCATATCTAGTTCAACTCTGCTTAGGAACCTGACAAGAACAGTAGATCCTCTTCAGTCCAATACACTGTACTTGCTGGGAACAGACGCGAGTGCTATTTGCACAGTGTATGGCAATGGGAGCACAATGTGTCTTTCCTTACCAGAAAACAACTCTTGTTCTTAGGACCTGAAACTGCATGTGATTAAACTCCATTTAGGACTAGGAAACAAACGCTAGCTTGCCTTACAAGAAACACACTCTGCTTTTGAGAAAAGAGCACTCTTCTACTCTACTGTGTTTCCTATAGGGCCAGAACAGTGAGCTTGCTCAGAACATAAGAACTGTGCTTCCTACACACACGGGCCATATATAGTTCAACTCTGCTTAGGAAACTGACAAGAACAGTAGCTCCTCTTCGGTCCGATACACTGTACTTGCTGGGAACAGACGGGAGTGCTATTTGCACTGTGTATGGCAATGGGAGCGCAATAGTGACTTTCCTTACCAGAAAACAACTCCTGCTCGTAGTACCAGAAACTGCATGTGATTCAACTCCATTTAGGAATGGGAAACAAACGCTAGCTCGCCTTACAAAAAACACACTCTGCTTTTGAGAAAAGAGCACTCTTCTACTCTTCTGTGTTTCCTATAGGGTCCGAACAGTGAGCTTGCTCAGAACAAACGAACTGTGCTTCCTACACACACGGCCATATCTAGTTCAAGTCTGCTTAGGAACCAGACAAGAACAGTAGATCCTCTTCAGTCCAATACACTGTACTTGCTGGGAACAGACGCCAGTGCTATTTGTCCTGTGTATGGCAATGGCAGTGCAATAGTGACTCTTTTTAACATAAAACAACTCTTGCTCATAGGACCAGAAACTGCATGTGATTCAACTCCATTTAGGACTAGGAAACAAACACTAGTTCGCCTTACAAGAAACACACTCTGCATTAGAGAAAAGAGCACTCTTCTACTCTACTGTGTTTCCTATACGGCCAGAACAGTGAGCTTGCTCAGAACAAAAGAACGGTGCTTCCTACACATGGGCCATATCTAGTTCAACTCTGCTTAAGAAACTGACAAGAACAGTAGCTCCTCTTCAGTCCGATACACTGTACTTTCTGGGAACCGACGCGAGTGCTACTTGCACTGTGTGTGGCAATGGGAGCACAATAGTGACATTCCTTACCAGAAAACAACTCTTGCTCTTAGGACCAGAAACTTCATGTGATTCAACTCCATTTAGGACTGGGAAACAAATGCTAGCTTGCCTTACATGAAACACACTCTGCTTTTGAGAAAAGAGCACTCTTCTGCTCTACCGTGTTTCCTATGGGGTCTGAACAGTGAGCTTGCTCAGAACAAAAGAACTGTGCTTGCTACACACACGGGCCATATCTAGTTCAACTCTGCTTAGGAAACTGAGAAGAACAGTAGCTCCTCTTCAGTCCAATACACTTTGCTTGCAGGGAACAGACGCGAGTGCTATTTTCACTGTGTATGGCAATTGGAGCACAATAGTGACTAGTCTTTCCAGAAAACAACTCTTTCTCATAGGACAAAAAACTGCATGTGAGTCAACTCCATTTAGGACTGGGAAACAAACGCTAGCTCGCCTTACAAGAAACACACTCTGCTTTAGAGAAAAGAGCACTCTTCTACTCTACTGTGTTTCCTATAGGGCCAGAACAGTGAGCTTGCTCATAACATAAGAACTCGCTTCCTACACACACGGGCCATATCTAGTTCAACTCTGCTTAGGAAACTGACAAGAACAGTAGCTCCTCTTCACTCCAATACACTGTACTTGCTGGGAACAGACGTGAGTGCTATTTACACTGTGTATGTCAATGGGAGCACAGTAGTGACTTTCCTTACCAGAAAACAACTCTTGCTCGTAGGACCACAAACTGCATGTGATTCAACGCGATTTAGGACTGGGAAACAAATGCTAGCTCGCCTTACAAGAAACACACTCTGCTTTAGAAAAAGAGCACTCTTCTACTCTACTGTGTTTCCTACAGGGCCAGAACAGTGAGCTTGCTCAGAACAAAAGAACTGTGCTTCCTACACGGGCCATATCTAGTTCAACTCTGCTTAGATAACTGACAAGGACAGTAGATCCTCTTCAGTCCAATACACTGTACTTGCTGGGAACAGACGCCAGTGCTATTTGCACTGTGTATGGCATTTGGAGCACAATAGTGACTCGTCTTACCAGAAAACAACTCTTGCTCATAGAACAAAAAACTGCATGTGACTCAACTCCATTTAGGACTGGGAAACAAACTCTAGCTCGCTTTACAAGAAACACACTCTGCTTTTGAGAAAAGAGCACTCTTCTACTCTACTGTGCTTCCTATAGGGCCAGAACAGTGAGCTTGCTCAAAACAAAAAAACTGTGCTTCCTACACACACGGCCATATCTAGTTCAAGTCTGCTTAGGAACCTGACAAGAACAGTAGATCCTCTTCAGTCCAATACACTGTACTTGCTGGGAACAGACGCGAGTGATATTTGCGCAGTGTTTGGCAATTGGAGCGCAATGTGACTTTCCTTACCAGAAAACAACTCTTGTTCGTAGGACCTGAAAATGCTTGTGATTCAACTCCATTTAGGAATAGGAAACAAACGCTAGCTTGCCTTACAAGAAACACACTCTGCTTTTGAGAAAAGAGCACTCTTCTACTCTACTGTGTTTCCTATAGGGCCAGAACAGTGAGCTTGCTCAGAACATAAGAACTGTGCTTCCTACACACACGGGCCATAACTAGTTCAACTCTGCTTAAGAAAATGACAAGAACAGTAGCTCCTCTTCAGTCCGATACACTGTACTTGCTGGGAACAGACGCGAGTGCTATTTGCACTGTGTATGGCACTGGGAGCGCAATAGTGACTTTCCTTACCAGAAAACAACTCTTGCTCATAGGACCAGAAACTGCATGTGATTCAACACCATTTAGGACTGGGAAACAAACGCTAGCTTGCCTTACAAGAAACACACTCTGCTTTTGAGAAAAGAGCACTCATCTACTCTACTGTGTTTCCTATGGGGTCCGAACAGTGAGCTTGCTCAGAACAAACGAACTGTGCTTCCTACACACACGGCCATATCTAGTTCAAGTCTGCTTAGGAACCTGAGAAGAACAGTAGATCCTCTTCAGTCCAATACACTGTACTTGCTGGGAACAGACGCCAGTGCTATTTGTCCTGTGTATGGCAATGGCAGTGCAATAGTGACTCTTCTTACCATAAAACAACTCTTGCTCATAGGACCAGAAACTGCATGTGATTCAACTCCATTTAGGACTAGGAAACAAACACTAGTTCGCCTTACAAGAAACACACTCTGCTTTTGAGAAAAGAGCACTCTTCTACTTTACTGTGTTTCCTATACGGCCAGAACAGTGAGCGTGCTCAGAACAAAAGAACGGTGCTTCCTACACATGGGCCATATCTAGTTCAACTCTGCTTAAGAAACTGACAAGAACAGTAGCTCCTCTTCAGTCCGATACACTGTACTTTCTGGGAACCGACGCGAGTGCTACTTGCACTGTGTGTGGCAATGGGAGCACAATAGTGACTTTCCTTACCAGAAAACAACTCTTGCTCTTAGGACCAGAAACTTCATGTGATTCAACTCCATTTAGGACTGGGAAACAAATGCTAGCTTGCCTTACATGAAACACACTCTGCTTTTGAGAAAAGAGCACTCTTCTGCTCTACCGTGTTTCCTATGGGGTCTGAACAGTGAGCTTGCTCAGAACAAAAGAACTGTGCTTCCTACATACACGGGCCATATCTAGTTCAACTCTGCTTAGGAAACTGAGAAGAACAGTAGCTCCTCTTCAGTCCAATACACTTTGCTTGCAGGGAACAGACGCGAGTGCTATTTTCACTGTGTATGGCAATTGGAGCACAATAGTGACTAGTCTTTCCAGAAAACAACTCTTTCTCATAGGACAAAGAACTGCATGTGAGTCAACTCCATTTAGGACTGGGAAACAAACGCTAGCTCGCCTTACAAGAAACACACTCTGCTTTAGAGAAAAGAGCACTCTTCTACTCTACTGTGTTTCCTATAGGGCCAGAACAGTGAGCTTGCTCATAACATAAGAACTCGCTTCCTACACACACGGGCCTTATCTAGTTCAACTCTGCTTAGGAACCTGACAAGAACAGTAGCTCCTCTTCAGTCCAATACACTGTACTTGCTGGGAACAGACACTTGTGCTATTTGCACTGTGTATGGCAATGGGAGCACAATAGTGACTTTCCTTACCAGAAAACAACTCTTGGTCGTAGGACCAGAAACTGCATGTGATTCAACTCCATTTATGACTGGGAAACAAACGCTAGCTTGCCTTACAAGAAACACACTCTGCTTTAGAGAAAATAGCACTCTTCTACTTTACTGTGTTTCCTATGGGGTCCAAACAGTGAGCTTGCTCAGAACAAAAGAACTGTGGTTCCTACACACACGGACCATATGTAGTTCAACTCTGCTTAGGAAACTGACAAGAACAGTAGCTCCTCTTCACTCCAATACACTGTACTTGCTGGGAACAGACGTGAGTGCTATTTACACTGTGTATGTCAATGGGAGCACAGTAGTGACTTTCCTTACCAGAAAACAACTCTTGCTCGTAGGACCACAAACTGCATGTGATTCAACGCGATTTAGGACTGGGAAACAAATGCTAGCTCGCCTTACAAGAAACACACTCTGCTTTAGAAAAAGAGCACTCCTCTAGTCTACTGTGTTTCCTACAGGGCCAGAACAGTGAGCTTGCTCAGAACAAAAGAACTGTGCTTCCTACACGGGCCATATCTAGTTCAACTCTGCTTAGATAACTGACAAGGACAGTAGATCCTCTTCAGTCCAATACACTGTACTTGCTGGGAACAGACGCCAGTGCTATTTGCACTGTGTATGGCAATGGGAGCGCAATAGTGACTTTCCTTACCAGAAAACAACTCTTGCTCGTAGGACCAGAAACTGCATGTGATTCAACACCATTTAGGACTGGGAAACAAACGATAGCTCGCCTTACAAGAAACACACTCTGCTTTTGAGAAAAGAGCACTCATCTACTCTACTGTGTTTCCTATGGGGTCCGAACAGTGAGCTTGCTCAGAACAAACGAACTGTGCTTCCTACACACACGGCCATATCTAGTTCAAGTCTGCTTAGGAACCTGACAAGAACAGTAGATCCTCTTCAGTCCAATACACTGTACTTGCTGGGAACAGACGCCAGTGCTATTTGTCCTGTGTATGGCAATGGCAGCACAATAGTGGCTCTTCTTACCATAAAACAACTCTTGCTCGTAGGATCAGAAACTGCATGGGATTCAACTCCATTTAGGACTGGGAAACAAACACTAGCTCGCCTTACAAGGAACACACTCTGCATTAGAGAAAAGAGCACTCTTCTACTCTACTGTGTTTCCTATAGGGGCAGAACAGTGAGCTTGCTCAGAACAAAAGAACTGTGCTTCCTACACATGGGGCATATCTAGTTCAACTCTGCTTAGGAAACTGACAAGAACAGTAGCTCCTCTTCAGTCCGATGCACTGTACTTTTTGGGAACAGACGCGAGTGCTATTTGCACTGTGTATGGCAATGGGAGCACAATAGTGACTTTCCTTACCAGAAAACAACTCTTGCTCATAGTACCAGAAACTGCATGTGATTCAACTCCATTTAGGACTGGGAAACAAATGCTAGCTCGCCTTACATGAAACACACTCTGCCTTTGAGAAAAGAGCACTCTTCTACTCTACTGTGTTTCCTATAGGGCCAGAACAGTGAGCTTGCTCAAAACAAAAAAACTATGCTTCCTACACACACGGCCATATCTAGTTCAAGTCTGCTTAGGAACCTGACAAGAACAGTAGATCCTCTTCAGTCCAATACACTGTACTTGCTGGGAACAGACACGAGTGATATTTGCGCAGTGTATGGCAATTGGAGCGCAATGTGACTTTCCTTACCAGAAAACAACTCTTGTTCGTAGGACCTGAAACTGCTTGTGATTCAACTCCATTTAGGAATAGGAAACAAACGCTAGCTTGCCTTACAAGAAACACACTCTGATTTGAGAAAAGAGCACTCTTCTACTCTACTGTGTTTCCTATAGGGCCAGAACAGTGAGCTTGCTCAGAACATAAGAACTGTGCTTCCTACACTCACGGGCCATAACTAGTTCAACTCTGCTTAAGAAACTGACAAGAACAGTAGCTCCTCTTCAGTCAGATACACTGTACTTGCTGGGAACAGACACGAGTGCTATTTGCACTGTGTATGGCAATGGGAGCGCAATAGTGACTTTCCTTACCAGAAAACAACTCTTGCTCGTAGGCCCAGAAACTGCATGTGATTCAACACCATTTAGGACTGGGAAACAAATGCTAGCTTGCCTTACAAGAAACACACTCTGCTTTTGAGAAAAGAGCACTCATCTACTCTACTGTGTTTCCTATGGGGTCCGAACAGTGAGCTTGCTCAGAACAAACGAACTGTACTTCCTACACACACGGCCATATCTAGTTCAAGTCTGCTTAGGAACCTGACAAGAACAGTAGATCCTCTTCAGTCCGATGCACTGTACTTTCTGGGAACAGACGCGAGTGCTATTGGCACTGTGTATGGCAATGGGAGCACAATAGTGACTTTCCTTACCAGAAAACAACTCTTGCTCGTAGTACCAGAAACTGCATGTGATTCAACTCCATTTAGGACTGGGAAACAAATGCTAGCTCGCCTTACATGAAACACACTCTGCTTTTGAGAAAAGAGCACTCTTCTACTCTACTGTGTTTCCTACAGGGCCAGAACAGTGAGCTTGCTCAGAACAAAAGAACTGTGCTTCCTACACGGGCCATATCTAGTTCAACTCTGCTCAGATAACTGACAACAACAGTAGATCCTATTCAGTCCAATACACTGTACTTGCTGGGAACAGACGCCAGTGCTATTTGCACAGTGTATGGCAATGGGAGCGCAATGTGACTTTCCTTTCCAGAAAACAACTCTTGTTCGTAGGACCTGAAACTGCATGTGATTCAACTCCATTTAGGACTGGGAAAGAAACGCTAGCTCGCCATACAAGAAACACACTCTGCTTTTGAGAAAAGAGCACTCTTCTACTCTACTGTGTTTCCTATAGGGCCAGAACAGTGTACTTGCTCAGTACAAAAGAACTGTGCTTCCTACACACACGACCATATCTAGTTCAATTCTGCTTAGGAACCTGACAAGAACAGTAGATTCTCTTCAGTCCAATACACTGTACATGTTGGGAACCGACGCCAATGTTATTTGCACTGTGTATGACATTGAGAGCACAATAGTGATTCTTCTTACCAGAAAACAAGACTTGCTCGTAGGAACAGAAACTGCATGGGATTCAACTCCATTTAGGACTGGGAAACAAATGCTAGCTCGCCTACAAGAAACACACTCTGCTTTTGAGAAAAGAGCACTCATGTACTCTACTGGGTTTCCTATGGGGTCCGAACAGTGAGCTTGCTCAGAACAAATGAACTGTGCTTCCTACACACATGGGCCATATCTAATTCAACTTTGCTTAGGTTACTGACAAGAACAGTAGCTCCTCTTCAGTCTAATACACTGTACTTGCTGGGAACAGACGCGAGTTCTATTTGTACTCTGTATGGCAATGGGAGCGCAATAGTGACTCTTCTTACCAGAAAACAACTCTTGCTCTGAGGACCACAAACTGCATGTGACTCAACTGCATTTAGGACTGGGAAACAAACGCTAGCTCTGCTCACAAGAAAGACACTCTGCTTTTGAGAAAAGAGCACTCTTCTACTCTACTGTGTTTCCTATAGGGCCAGAACAGTGAGCTTGCTGAGACAAAAGAACTGTGCTTCCTAAACACACAGGCCATATCTAGTTCAACTCTGCTTAGGAAACTGACAAGAACAGCAGCTCCTCTTCAGTCCAATACTCTGTACATGCACGGAACAGATGCCAGTGCTATTTGCACTGTTTATGGCAATGGGAGCACAATAGTGACTCTTCTTACCAGAAAAATCTCTTGCTCGTAGGACCAGAAACTGAGAGGGATTCAATTACATTTCTGAGTGGGAAACAAACACTAACTCGCCTTTCAATAAAAACACTCTGCTTTTGAGAAAAGAGCACTCTTCGACTCTACTGTGTTTCCTATGGGGTCCAAACAGTGAGCTTGCTCGGAACAAAAGAACTGTGCTTTCTACACACATGGCCATATCTAGTTCAATTCTGCGTAGGAACCTGACAAGAACAGTAGATCCTCTTCAGTCCAATACACTGTGCTTCCTGGGATCAGATGCCAGTGCTATTTGCCCTGTGTATGACAATGGGAGCGCAATAGTGACTCTTCTTACCAGAAAACAGCTCTTGCTCGTAGGACCAGAAACTGCATGGGATTCAACTCCATTTAGGACTGGGAAACAAACGCTAGCTCGCCTTACAAGAAACACACTCTGCTTTTGAGAAAAGAGCAATCTTCTACTCTACTGTGTTTCCTATAAGGCCAGAACAGTGAACTTGCTCAGAACAAAGGAACTGTGCTTCCTACACACGGGCCATAACTAGTTCCACTCTGCTTAGGAAACTAACAAGAACAGTAGCTCCTCTTCAGTCCAATACACTGTACTTGCTGGGAACAGACGCGAGTGCTATTTGCACTGTGTATGGCAATGAGAGCGCAATAGTGACTTTCCTTAACAGAAAACAACTCTTGCTCCTAGGAACACAAACTGCATGTGATTCAACTCCATTTAGGACTGGGAAACAAACGCTAGCTCGCCTTACAAGAAACACACTCTGCTTTTGAGAAAAGAGCACTCTTCTACTCTACTGTGTTTCCTATGGGGTCCGAACAGTGAGCTTGCTCAGAACAAAAGAACTGTGCTTCCTACACACACGGCCATATCTAGTTCAATTCTGCTTAGGAACCTGACAAGACCAGTAGATCCTCTTCAGTCCGATACACTGTACTTGCTGGGAAAAGACTCGAGTGCTATTTGCCCTGTGTATGGCAATGGGAGCACAATAGTGACTTTCCTTACCAGAAAAAAACTCTTGTTCGTAGGACCAGAAACTGCATATGATTCAACTCCATTTAGGACTAGGGAACAAACGCTAGCTTGCCTTACAAGAAACACACTCTGCTTTTGAGAAAAGAGCACTTTTCTACTCTACTGTGTTTCCTATAGGGCCAGAACAGTGAGTTTGCTCAGAACATAAGAACTGTGCTTCCTACACACACGGGCCTTATCTAGTTCAACTCTGCTTAGGAAACTGACAAGAACAGTAGCTCCTCTTCAGTCCGATACACTGTACTTGCTGGGAACAGACGGGAGTGCTATTTGCACTGTGTATGGCAATGTGAGCACAATAGTGACTTTCCTTACCAGAAAACAACTCTTGCTCGTAGGACCAGAAACTGCATGTGATTCAACACCATATAGGACTGGGAAACAAATGCTAGCTCGCCTTACAAGAAACACACTCTGCTTTTGGTAAAAGAGCACTCTTCTACTCTACTTTGTTTCCTAAGGGGTCTGAACAGTGAGCTTGCTCAGAACAAAAGAACTGTGCTTCCTACACACACGGCCATATCTAGTTCAATTCTGCTTAGGAAAATGACAAGAACAGTAGCTCCTATTCAGTCCAATAAACTGTACTTGCAGGGAACAGACACGAGTGCTTTTTGCACTGTGTATGGCATTTGGAGCGCAATAGTGACTCTTCTTACCAGAAAACAACTCTTGATCGTAGGACCAAAAACTGTCTGTGATTCAACTCCATTTAGGACTGGGAAACAACCTGTAGCTCACCTTACAAGAAACACATTCTACTTTTGAGAAAAGAGCACTCTTCTACTCTACTGTGTTTCCTATAGGGCCAGAACAGTTAGCTTGCTCAGAACAAATGAACTGTGCTTCCTAGACACACGGGCCATATCTAGTTCAACTCTGCATACGAAACTGAGAAGAACAGTAGCTCCTCTTCAGTCCAATACACTGTACTTGCTGGGAACAGACGCATGTACTATTTGCACTGTGTATGGCAATGGGAGCGCAATAGTGACTTTCCTTACCAGAAAACAACTCTTGCTCGTAGGACCAGAAACTGCATGTGATTCAACTCCATTTAGGACTGGGAAACAAACGCTAGCTCGCCTTACAAGAAACACACTGCTTTAGAGAAAAGAGCACTCTTCTACTCTACTGTGTTTCCTATGGGGTCCGAACAGTGAGCTTGCTCAGAACAAAAGAACTGTGCTTCCTACACACACGGACCATATGTAGTTCAACTCTGCTTAGGAAACTGACAAGAACAGTAGCTCCTCTTCAGTATAATACACTGTACTTGCTGGGAACAGACGGGAGGGCTATTTGCACTGTGTATGGCAATGGGAGCGCAATAGTGACTTTCCTTACCAGAAAACAACACTTGCTCGTAGGATCAGAAACTGCATGTGATTCCACTCCATTTAGGAATGGGAAACAAAAGCTAGCTCATCTTAAAAGAAACACACTCTACATTTGAGAAAAAAAGCACTCTTCTACTCTACTGTGTTTTCTATGGGGTCTGAACAGTGAGCTTGCTCAGAACAAAAAAACAGTGCTTCCTACACACACGGCCATATCTAGTTCAACTCTGCTTAGGAACCTGACAAGAACAGTAGATCCTCTTCAGTCCAATACACTGTACTTGCTGGGAACAGACGCGAGTGTTATTTGCACAGTGTATGGCAATGGGAGCGCAATGTGACTTTCCTTACCAGAAAACAACTCTTGTTCTTAGGACCTGAAACTGCATGTGATTAAACTCCATTTAGGACTAGGAAACAAACGCTAGCTTGCCTTCCAAGAAATAGACTCTGCTTTTGAGAAAAGAGCACTCTTCTACTCTACTGTGTTTCCTATAGGGCCAGAACAGTGAGCTTGCTCAGAACATAAGAACTGTACTTCCTACACACACGGGCCATATCTAGTTCAACTCTGCTTAGGAAACTGACAAGAACAGTAGCTCCTCTTCTGTCCGATACACTGTACTTGCTGGGAACAGACGGGAGTGCTATTTGCACTGTGTATGGCAATGGGAGCGCAATAGTGACTTTCCTTACCAGAAAACAACTCTTGCTCGTAGTACCAGAAACTGCATGTGATTCAACTCCATTTAGGAATGGGAAACAAACGCTAGCTCCCCTCACAAGAAACACACTCTGCTTTTGAGAAAAGAGCACTCTTCTACTCTTCTGTGTTTCCTATAGGTTCCGAAGAGTGAGCTTGCTCAGAACAAACGAACTGTGCTTCCTACACACACGGCCATATCTAGTTCAAGTCTGCTTAGGAACCTGACAAGAAGAGTAGATCCTCTTCAGTCCAATACACTGTACTTGCTGGGAACAGACGCCAGTGCTATTTGTCCTGTGTATGGCAATTGCAGTGCAATAGTGACTCTTCTTACCATAAAACAACTCTTGCTCATAGGACCAGAAACTGCATGTGATTCAACTCCATTTAGGACTGGGAAACAAACACTAGTTCCCCTTACAAGAAACAAAATCTGCTTCTGAGAAAAGAGCACTCTTCTACTCTACTGTGTTTCCTGTAGGACCAGAACAGTGAGCTTGCTCAGAACATAATAACTGTGCTTCCTAAACACACGGGCCATATCTATTTCAACTCTGCTTAGGAAACTGACAAGAACAGCAGCTCCTCTTCAGTCCAATACACTGTACTTGCTGGGAACAGACGCGAGTGCTATTTGCACTGTGTATGGCAATGGGAGCGCAATAGTGACTTTCCTTACCAGAAAACAACTCTTGCTCATAGGACCAGAAACTGCATGTGATTCAACTCCATTTAGGACTGGGAAACAAACGCTAGCTCACCTTACAAGAAACACACTCTGCTTTTGATAAAAGAGCACTCTTCTACTCTACTGTGTTTCCTATAGGGTCCGAACAGTGAGCTTGCTCAGAACAAAAGAACTGTGCTTCCTACACACACGGCCATATCTAGTTCAAGTCTGCTTAGGAACCTGACAAGAACAGTAGTTCCTCTTCAGTCCAATGCACTGTACTTGCTGGGAACAGACGCCAGTGCTATTTGTCCTGTGTATGGCAATGGCAGCGCAATAGTGGCTCTTCTTACCAGAAAACAACTCTTGCTCGTGGACCAGAAACTGCATGTGATTCAACTCCATTTAGGACTAGGAAACAAACTCTAGCTCGCTTTACAAGAAACACACTCTGCTTTTGAGAAAAGAGCACTCTTCTACTCTACTGTGTTTCCCATAGGGCCAGAACAGGGAGCTTGCTCAGAAAAAAAGAACTGTGCTTCCTACACACACGGGCCATATCTAGTTCAACTCTGCTTAAGAACCTGACAAGAACAGTAGCTCCTCTTCAGTCCAATACACTGTACTTGCTGGGAACAGACACATGTGCTATTTGCACTGTGTATGGCAATGGGAGCACAATACTGACTTTCCTTACCAGAAACATTTCTTGCTCGTATGACCAGAAACTGTCTGTGATTCAACTCCATTTAGGACTGGGAAACAAACGCGAGCTCACCTTACAAGAAACACACTCTGCTTTAGAGAAAAGAGCACTCTTCTACTCTACTGTGTTTCCTGTAGGACCAGAACAGTGAGCTTGCTCAGAACATAACAACTGCGCTTCCTAAACACATCGGCCATATCTATTTCAACTCTGCTTTGGAAACTGACAAGAACAGCAGCTTCTCTTCAGTCCGATACACTGTACTTGCTGAGAACAGACGCGAGTGCTATGTGCACTATGTATGGCAATTGGAGCACAATAGTGACTCGTCTTACCAGAAAACAACTATTGCTCGTAGGACCAAAAACTGCATGTGACTCAACTCCATTTAGGACTGGGAAACAAACTCTAGCTCACCTTACAAGAAACACACTCTGCTTTTGAGAAAAGAGCACTCTTCTACTCTACTGTGTTTCCTATAGTGCCAGAACAGTTAGCTTGCTCAGAACAAATGAACTGTGCTTCCTAGACACACGGGCCATATCTAGTTCAACTCTGCTTAGGAAACTGAGAAGAACAGTAGCACCTCTTCAGTCCAATACACTGTAATTGCTGGGAACAGACGCTTGTGCTATTTGCACTGTGTATGGCAATGGGAGCACAATAGTGACTTTCCTTACCAGAAAACAACTCTTGGTCGTAGGACCAGAAACTGCATGTGATTCAACTCCATTTAGGACTGGGAAACAAACGCTAGCTCACCTTACAAGAAACACACTGCTTTAGAGAAAATAGCACTCTTCTACTCTACTGTGTTTCCTATGGGGTCCAAACAGTGAGCTTGCTCAGAACAAAAGAACTGTGGTTCCTACACACACGGACCATATGTAGTTCAACTCTGCTTAGGAAACTGACAAGAACAGTAGCTCCTCTTCACTCCAATACACTGTACTTGCTGGGAACAGACGTGAGTGCTATTTACACTGTGTATGTCAATGGGAGCACAGTAGTGACTTTCCTTACCAGAAAACAACTCTTGCTCGTAGGACCACAAACTGCATGTGATTCAACGCGATTTAGGACTGGGAAACAAATGCTAGCTCGCCTTACAAGAAACACACTCTGCTTTAGAAAAAGAGCACTCTTCTACTCTACAGTGTTTCCTACAGGGCCAGAACAGTGAGCTTGCTCAGAACAAAAGAACTGTGCTTCCTACACGGGCCATATCTAGTTCAACTCAGCTTAGATAACTGACAAGGACAGTAGATCCTCTTCAGTCCAATACACTGTAGTTGCTGGGAACAGACGCCAGTGCTATTTGCACTGTGTATGGCATTTGGAGCACAATAGTGACTCGTCTTACCAGAAAACAACTCTTGCTCATAGAACAAAAAACTGCATGTGACTCAACTCCATTTAGGACTGGGAAACAAACTCTAGCTCGCTTTACAAGAAACACACTCTGCTTTTGAGAAAAGAGCACTCTTCTACTCTACTGTGCTTCCTATAGGGCCAGAACAGTGAGCTTGCTCAAAACAAAAAAACTGTGCTTCCTACACACACGGCCATATCTAGTTCAAGTCTGCTTAGGAACCTGACAAGAACAGTAGATCCTCTTCAGTCCAATACACTGTACTTTCTGGGAACAGACGCTTGTGCTATTTGCACTGTGTATGGCAATGGGAGAACAATAGTGACTTTCCTTACCAGAAAACAACTCTTGCTCATAGTACCAGAAACTGCATGTGATTCAACTCCATTTAGGACTGGGAAACAAATGCTAGCTCGCCTTACATGAAACACACTCTGCTTTTGAGAAAAGAGCACTCTTCTACTCTACTGTGTTTCCTATGTGTTCCGAAAAGTGAGCTTGCTCAGAACAAAAAAACTGTGCTTCCTACACACACGGCCATATCTAGTTCAAGTCTGCTTAGGAACCTGACAAGAACAGTAGATCCTCTTCAGTCAAATACAGTGTACTTGCTGCGAACAGACGCCAGTGCTATTTGTCCTGTGTATGGCAATGGCAGCGCAATAGTGACTCTTCTTACCAGAAAACAACTCTTGCTCGTGGACCAGAAACTGCATGTGATTCAACTCCATTTAGGACTGGGAAAAAAACGATAGCTCGCCTTACAAGAAACACACTCTGCTTTAGAGAAAAGAGCACTCTTCTACTCTACTGTGTTTCCTATAGGGCCAGAACAGTGTGCTTGCTCAGAAAAAGAAACTGTGCTTCCTACACACACGGATCATATCTAGTTCAACTCTGGTTAGTAAACTGACAAGAAAAGTAGCTCCTATTCAGTCTAATACACTGTACTTGCGGGGAAGAGACGCGAGTGCTATTTGCACTGTGTATGGCAATTGGAGCCCAATAGTGACTTGTCTTACCAGAAAACAACTCTTGCTCGTAGGACCAGAAACTGCATATGATTCAACTCTATTTAGGACTGAGAAACAAATGCTAGCTCGCCTTACATGAAACACATTCTTTTTTTTAGAAAAGAGAACTCTTCTACTCTACTGTGTTTCCTATGTGTTCCGAAAAGTGAACTTGCTCAGAACAAATAAACTGTGCTTCCTACACACACGGCCATATCTAGTTCAAGTCTGCTTAGGAACCTGACAAGAACAGTAGATCCTCTTCAGTCTAATACACTGTACTTGCTGGGAAGAGACGCGAGGGCTATTTGCACTGTGTATGGCAATGGGAGCGCAATAGTGACTTTCTTTACCAGAAAACAACTCTTGCTCATAGCACCAGAAACTGCATGTGATTCCACTCCATTTAGGACTGGGAAACAAACGGTAGCTCGCCTTACAAGAAACACACTCTGCTTTAGAGAAAAGAGCACTTCTCTACTCTACTGTGTTTCCTATGGTGTCCAAACAGTGAGCTTGCTCAGAACAAAAGAACTGTGCTTCCTACACACACGGATCATATCTAGTTCAACTCTGGTTAGTAAACTGACAAGAAAAGTAGCTCCTATTCAGTCTAATACACTGTACTTGCGGGGAAGAGACGCGAGTGCTATTTGCACTGTGTATGGCAATTAGAGCACAATAGTGACTCGTCTTACCAGAAAACAACTCTTGCTCGTAGGACAAAAATCTGCAAGTGACTCAACTCCATATAGGACTGGGAAACAAACAGTAGCTCGCCTTACATGAAACACACTCTGCTTTTGAGAAAAGAGCACTCTTCTACTCTACTGTGTTTAATATGGAGTTCGAACACGGAACTTGCTCAGAACAAAAGAACTGTGCTTCCTACACACACGGATCATATCTAGTTCAACTCTGCTTAGTAAACTGACAAGAACAGTAGCTCCTATTCAGTCCAATACACTGTACTTGCTGGGAACAGATGCCAGTGCTATTTGTCCTGTGTATGTCAATGGCAGCGCAAAAGTGACTCTTCTTACCATAAAACAACTCTTGCTCGTAGGACTAGAAACTGCATGTGATTCAACTCCATTTAGGACTCTGAAACAAACGCTAGCTCGCCTTACAAGAAACACACTCTGCTTTAGAGAAAAGAGCACTCTTCTACTCTACTGTGTTTCCTATAGGGCCAGAACAGTGAGCTTGCTCAGAACAAAAGATTTGTGCTTCCTACACATGGGCCATAACTAGTTCCACTCTGCTTAGGAAACTGACAAGAACAGTAGCTCCTCTTCAGTCCGATACAATGTACTTGCTGGGAACAGACGGGAGTGCTATTTGCACTGTGTATGGCAATGGGAGCGCAATAGTGACTTTCCTTACCAGAAAACAACTCTTGCTCATAGGACCAGAAACTGCATGTGATTCAACTCCATTTAGGACTGGAAAACAAATGCTAGCTCGCCTTACATTAAACACACTCCGCTTTTGAGGAAAGAGCACTCTTCTACTCTACTGTGTTTCCTATGTGTTCCGAAAAGTGAGCTTGCTCAGAACAAAAAAACTGTGCTTCCTACACACACGGCCATATCTAGTTCAAGTCTCCTTAGGAATCTGACAAGAACAGTAGATCCTCTTCAGTCCAATACAGTGTACTTGCTGGGAACAGACGCCAATGCTATTTGTCCTGTGTATGGCAATGGCAGCGCAATAGTGACTCTTCTTACCAGAAAACAACTCTTGCTCGTGGACCAGAAACTGCATGTGATTCAACTCCATTTAGGACTGGGAAACAAACTCTAGCTCGCTTTACAACAAACACACTCTGCTTTTGAGAAAAGAGCACTCTTCTACTCTACTGTGTTTCCTATAGGGCCAGAACAGTGAGCTTGCTCAGAAAAAAAGAACTGTGCTTTCTACACACACGGGCCATATGTAGTTCAACTCTGCTTAGGAAACTGAGAAGAACAGTAGCTCCTGTTCTTTCCAATACACTGTACTTGCTGGGAACAGATGGGAGGGCTATTTGCACTGTGTATGGCAATGGGAGCAAAATAGTGACTTTCCTTACCAGAAAACAACTCTTGCTCGTAGGAACACAAACTGCATGTGATTCCACTCCATTTAGGAATGGGAAACAAACGCTAGCTCGCCTTAAAAGAAACACACTCTGCTTTTGAGAAAAAAGCACTCTTCTACTTTACTGTGTTTCCTATGGGGTCCGAACTGTGAGCTTGCTCAATAGAAAAAAACTGTGCTTCCTACACACACGGCCATATCTAGTTCAAGTCTGCTTAGGAACCTGACAATAACAATAGATCCTCTTCAGCCCAATATACTGTACTTGCTGCGAACAGACGCCAGTGCTATTTGTCCTGTGTATAGCAATGGCACTGCAAGAGTGACTCTTTTTACCAGAAAACAACTCTTGCTCTTAGTACCAGAAACTGCATGGGATTCAACTCCATTTAGGACTGCGAAACAAACGCTAGCTTGCCTTACAAGTAACACACTCTGCTTTAGAGAAAAGAGCACTCTTCTGCTCTACTGTGTTTCCTATGGTGTCCAAACAGTGAGCTTGCAGAGAACAAAAGAACTGTGCTTCCTACAAACACGGATCATATCTAGTTCAACTCTGCTTAGGAAACTGACAAGAACAGTAGCACCTATCCAGTCCAATACACTGTACTTGCTGGGAAGAGACACGAGTGCTATTTGAACTGTGTATGGCAATGAGAGCGCAATGTGACTTTCCTTACCAGAAAAGAATTCTTGTTTGTAGGACCTGAAACTGCATGTGATTCAACTCCATTTAGGACTAAGAAACAAACGCTATCTTGCCTTACAAGAAACACACTCTGCTTTTGAGGAAAGAGCACTCTTCTACTCCTCTGTGTTTCCTATAGGGTCCGAACAGTGAGCTTGCTCAGAACAAAAGAACTGTGCTTCTTACACACACGGCCATATCTAGTTCAATTCTGCTTAGGAACCTGAAAGAACAGTAGATCCTCTTCAGTCCAATACACTGTACTTGCTGGGAACAGACGCCAGTGCTCTTTGTCCTGTATATGGCAATTGGAGCACAATAGTGACTCTTCTTACCATAAAACAACTCTTGCTCGTAGGACCAGAAACTGCATGTGATTCAACTCCATTTAGGACTGGGAAACAAACGATAGCTCGCCTACAAGAAACACACTCTGCTTTAGAGAAAAGAGCACTCTTCTACTCTACTGTGTTTCCTATAGTGCCAGAACAGTGAGCTTGCTCAGAAAAAAAAAACTGTGCTTCCTACACACACGGATCATATCTAGTTCAACTCTGCTTAGGAAACTGACAAGAACAGTAGCTCCTCTTCAGTCCGATACACTGTACTTGCTGGGAACAGACGCCAGTGCTATTTGCACTGTGGATGGCAATGGGAGCACAATAGTGACTTTCCTTACCAGAAAACAACTCTTGCTCGTAGGACCAGAAACTGCATATGATTCAACTCCATTTAGGACTGAGAAACAAATGCTAGCTTGCCTTCCATGAAACACACTCTGCTTTTGAGAAAAGAGCACTCTTCTACTCTACTGTGTTTCATATGGGGTACGAACAGTGATTTTGCTCAGAACAAAAGAACTGTGCTTCCTACACACGGGCCATATCTAGTTCAACTCTGCTTAGGAAACTGACAAGAACAGTAGCTCCTCTTCAGTCCGATACACTGTACTTGCTGGGAACAGACGCGAGTGCTATTTGCACTGTGTATGGCAATGGGAGCCCAATATTGACTTGTCTTACCAGAAAACAACTCTTGCTCGTAGGACAAAAAACTGCATGTGCCTCAATTCCATTTAGGACTGGGAAACAAACGCTAGCTCAACTTTTAAGAAACCCACTCTGCTTTTGAGAAAAGAGCACTCTTCTACTCTACTGTGTTTCCTATGGAGTTCGAACACTGAACTTGCTCAGAACAAAAGAACTGTGCTTCCTACACACACGGATCATATCTAGTTCAACTCTGCTTAGTAAACTGACAAGAACAGTAGCTCCTTCAGTCCAATACACTGTACTTGCTGGGAACAGACGCCAGTGCTATTTGTCCTGTGTATGGCAATGGCAGCGCAAAAGTGACTCTTCTTACCATAAAACAACTCTTGCTCTTAGGACTAGAAACTGCATGTGATTCAACTCCATTTAGGACTCTGAAACAAACGCTAGCTTGCCTTACAAGAAACACACTCTGCTTTAGAGAAAAGAGCACTCTTCTACTCTACTGTGTTTCCTATAGGGACAGAACAGTGAGCTTGCTCAGAACAAAAGATTTGTGCTTCCTACACATGGGTCATAACTAGTTCCACTCTGCTTAGGAAACTGACAAGAACAGTAGCTCCTCTTCAGTCCGATACAATGTACTTGCTGGGAACAGACGCGAGTGATATTTGCACTGTGTATGGCAATGGGAGCGCAATAGTGACTTTCCTTACCAGAAAACAACTCTTGCTCGTAGGACCAGAAACTGCATGTGATTCAACTCCATTTAGGACTGGAAAACAAATGCTAGCTCGCCTTACATTAAACACACTCTGCTTTTGAGGAAAGAGCACTCTTCTACTCTACTGTGCTTCCTATGGGGTCTGAACAGTGAGCTTGCTCAGAACAAAAGAACTGTGCTTCCTACACACACGGGCCATACCTAGTTCAACTCTGCTTAGGAAACTGACAAGAACAGTAGATCCTCTTCAGTCCAATACACTGTATTGCAGGGAACAGACGCGAGTGCTATTTGCACTGTGTATGGCAATTGGAGCCCAATAGTGACTTGTCTTACCAGAAAACAACTCTTGCTCATAGGACAAAAAACTGCATGTGACTCAACTACATTTAGGACTGGGAAACAAATGCTAGCTCGACGTCCAAGAAACACACTCTGCTTTTGAGAAAAGAGCACTCTTCTACTCTACTGTGTTTCCTATGTGTTCCGAAAATTGAGCTTGCTCAGAACAAAAAAACTGTGCTTCCTACACACACGGCCATATCTAGTTCAAGTCTCCTTAGGAACCTGACAAGAACAGCAGATCCTCTTCAGTCCAATACAGTGTACTTGCTGGGAACAGACGCCAATGCTATTTGTCCTGTGTATGGCAATGGCAGCGCAATAGTGACTCTTCTTACCAGAAAACAACTCTTGCTCGTAGACCAGAAACTGCATGTGATTCAACTCCATTTAGGACTGGGAAACAAACTCTAGCTCGCTTTACAACAAACACACTCTGCTTTTGAGAAAAGAGCACTCTTCTACTCTACTGTGTTTCCTATAGGGCCAGAACAGTGAGCTTACTCAGAAAAAAAGAACTGTGCTTTCTACACACACGGGCCATATGTAGTTCAACTCTGCTTAGGAAACTGAGAAGAACAGTAGCTCCTCTTCTTTCCAATACACTGTACTTGCTGTAAACAGATGGGAGGGCTATTTGCACTGTGTATGGCAATGGGAGCAAAATAGTGACTTTCCTTACCAGAAAACAACTCTTGCTCGTAGGAACACAAACTGCATGTGATTCCACTCCATTTAGGACTGGGAAACAAACGCTAGCTCGCCTTAAAAGAAACACACTCTGCTTTTGAGAAAAAAGCACTCTTCTACTTTACTGTGTTTCCTATGGGGTCCGAACTGTGAGCTTGCTCAAAAGAAATAAACTGTGCTTCCTACACACACGGCCATATCTAGTTCAAGTCTGCTTAGGAACCTGACAAGAACAATAGATCCTCTTCTGCCCAATATACTGTACTTGCTGCGAACAGACGCCAGTGCTATTTGTCCTGTGTATAGCAATGGCAGTGCAAGAGTGACTCTTTTTACCTGAAAACAACTCTTGCTCTTAGTACCAGAAACTGCATGGGATTCAACTCCATTTAGGACTGCGAAACAAACGCTAGCTTGCCTTACATGTAACACACTCTGCTTTAGAGAAAAGAGCACTCTTCTGCTCTACTGTGTTTCCTAAGGGGTCCAAACAGTGAGCTTGCAAAGAACAAAAGAACTGTGCTTCCTACAAACACGGATCATATCTAGTTCAACTCTGCTTAGGAAACTGACAAGAACAGTAGCACCTATCCAGTCCAATACACTGTACTTGCTGGGAACAGACACGAGTGCTATTTGAACTGTGTATGGCAATGGGAGCGCAATGTGACTTTCCTTACCAGAAAAGAACTCTTGTTTGTAGGACCTGAAACTGCATGTGATTCAACTCCATTTAGGACTAAGAAACAAACGCTATCTTGCCTTACAAGAAACACACTCTGCTTTTGAGAAAAGAGCACTCTTCTACTCTACTGTGTTTCCTATAGGGCCAGAACAGTGAACTTGCTCAGAACATAAGAACTGTGCTTCCTACACACACGGGCCATATCTACTTCAACTCTGCTTAGGAAACTGACAAGAAAAGTACCTCCTCTTCAGTCTGATACACTGTACTCGCTGGGAACAGACGCGAGTGCTATTTGCACTGTGTATGGCAATGGGAGCGCAATAGTGACTTTCCTTACCAGAAAACAACTCTTGCTCATAGGACCAGAAACTGCATGTGATTCAACTCCATTTAGGACTGGGATACAAACGCTAGCTCGCCTTACAAGAAACACACTCTGCTTTTGAGGAAAGAGCACTCTTCTACTCCTCTGTGTTTCCTATAGGGTCCGAACAGTAAGCTTGCTCAGAACAAAAGAACTGTGCTTCTTACACACACGGCCATATCTAGTTCAATTCTGCTTAGGAACCTGAAAGAACAGTAGATCCTCTTCAGTCCAATACACTGTACTTGCTGGGAACAGACGCCAGTGCTCTTTGTCCTATATATGGCAATTTGAGCACAATAGTGACTCTTCTTACCATAAAACAACTCTTGCTCGTAGGACCAGAAACTGCATGTGATTCAACTCCATTTAGGACTGGGAAACAAACGATAGCTCGCCTTACAAGAAACACACTCTGCTTTAGAGAAAAGAGCACTCTTCTACTCTACTGTGTTTCCTATAGGGACAGAACAGTGAGCTTGCTCAGAAAAAAAAACTGTGCTTCCTACACACACGGATCATATCTAGTTCAACTCTGCTTAGGAAACTGACAAGAACAGTAGCTCCTCTTCAGTCCGATACACTGTACTTGCTGGGAACAGACGCAAGTGCTATTTGCACTGTGTATGGCATAGGGGGCACAATAGTGACTTTCCTTACCAGAAAACAACTCTTGCTCGTAGGACCAGAAACTGCATATGATTCAACTCCATTTAGGACTGAGAAACAAATGCTAGCTTGCCTTCCATGAAACACACTCTGCTTTTGAGAAAAGAGCACTCTTCTACTCTACTGTGTTTCATATGGGGTACGAACAGTGAGTTTGCTCAGAACAAAAGAACTGTGCTTCCTACACACACGGGCCATATCTAGTTCAACTCTGCTTAGTAAACTGAGAAGAACAGTAGCTCCTCTTCAGTCCAATACACTGTACTTGCTGGGAAGAGAAGCGAGGGCTATTTGCACTGTGTATGGCAATGGGAGCGCAATAGTGACTTTCTTTACCAGAAAACAACTCTTGCTCGTAGGATCAGAAACTGCATGTGATTCCACTCCATTTAGGACTGGGAAACAAACGCTAGCTCGCCTTACAAGAAACACACTCTGCTTTAGAGAAAAGAGCACTCTTCCACTCTACTGTGTTTCCTATGGGGTCCAAACAGTGAGCTTGCTCAGAACAAAAGAACTGTGCTTCCTACACACACGGACCATATCTAGTTCAACTCAGCTTAGTAAACTGACAAGAACAGTAGCTCCTATTCAGTCCAATACACTGTACTTGCTGGGAAAAGACGCGAGTGCTATTTGCCTTGTGTAGGGCAATGGGAACACAATAGTGACTTTCCTTACCATAAAACAACTCTTGCTCATAGGACGAGAAACTGCATGTGATACAACTCCATTTAGGTCTGGGAAACAAATGCTAGCTCGCCTTACATGAAACACACTCTGCTTTTGAGAAAAGAGCACTCATCTACTCTACTGTGTTTCCTATGGGGTCCGAACAGTGAGCTTGCTCAGAACAAAAGAACTGTGTTTCCTACACACAAGGGCCATATCTAGTTCAACTCTGCTTAGGAAACTGACAAGAACAGTATCTCCTTTTCAGTCCAATACACTGTACTTGCGGTGAAGAGACGCGAGGGCTATTTGCACTGTGTATGGCAATTAGAGCACAATAGTGACTCGTCTTACCAGAAAACAACTCTTGCTCGTAGGACAAAAAACTGCATGCGACTCAACTCCATATAGGACTGGGAAACAAACGCTAGCTCGCCTTACAAGAAACACACTCTGCTTTTGAGAAAAGAGCACTCTTCTACTCTACTGTGTTTCCTATGGAGTTCGAACACTGAACTTGCTCAGAACAAAAGAACTGTGCTTCCTACACACACGGCCATATGTAGTTCAATTTAGCTTAGGAACCTGACAAGAACAGTAGATCCTCTTCAGTCCAATACACTGTACTGCTGGGAACAGACGCCAGTGCTATTTGTCCTGTGTATGGCAATGGCAGCGCAAAAGTGACTCTTCTTAACATAAAACAACTCTTGCTCGTAGGACTAGAAACTGCATGTGATTCAACTCCATTTAGGACTGGGAAACAAACGCTAGCTCGCCTTACAAGAAACACACTCTGCTTTAGAGAAAAGAGCACTCTTGTACTCTACTGTGTTTCCTATAGGGCCAGAACAGTGAGCTTGCTCAGAACAAAAGAACTGTGCTTCCTACACACACGGGCCATATCTAGTTCACCTTAGCTTAGGAAACTTACAAGAACAGTAGATCCTCTTCAGTCCAATACACTGTACTTGCAGGGAACAGACGCGAGTGCTATTTGCACTGTGTATGGCAATTGGAGCCCAATAGTGACTTGTCTTACCAGAAAACAACTCTTGCTCGTAGGACAAAAAACTGCATGTGACTCAACTCCATTTAGGACTGGGAAACAAATGCTAGCTCGACGTCCAAGAAACACACTCTGCTTTTGAGAAAAGAGCACTCTTCTACTCTACTGTGTTTCCTATGTGTTCCGAAAAGTGAGCTTGCTCAGAACAAAAAAACTGTGCTTCCTACACACACGGCCATATCTAGTTCAAGTCTGCTTAGGAACCTGACAAGAACAGTAGATCCTCTTCAGTCCAATACAGTGTACTTGCTGGGAACAGACGCCAATGCTATTTGTCCTGTGTATGGCAATGGCTCGCAGTAGTGACTCTTCTTACCAGAAAACAACTCTTGCTCGTGGACCAGAAACTGCATGTGATTCAACTCCATTTTAGGACTGGGAAACAAACTCTAGCTCGCTTTACAAGAAACACACTCTGCTTTTGAGAAAAGAGCACTCTTCTACTCTACTGTGTTTCCCATAGGGCCAGAACAGTGAGCATGCTCAGAAAAAAAGAACTGTGCTTCCTACACACACGGGCCATATGTAGTTCAACTCTGCTTAGGAAACTGACAAGAACAGTAGCTCCTCTTCTTTCCAATACACTGTACTTGCTGGTAACAGACGCGAGTGCTATTTGCACTGTGTATGGCAATTGGAACACAATAGTGACTCGTCTTACCAGAAAACAACTCTTGCTCGTAGTACAAAAAACTGCATGTGACTCAACTCCATTTAGGACTGGGAAACAAACGATAGCTCGCCTTCCAAAAACACACTCTGCTTTTGAGAAAAGAGCACTCTTCTACTCTACTGTGTTTCCTATGTGTTCCGAACAGTGAGCTTGCTCGGAACAAAAAAAATGTGCTTCCTACAGACACAGCCATATCTAGTTCAAGTCTGCTCTGGAAACTGACAAGAACAGTAGCTCCTATTCAGTCTGATACACTGTACTTGCTGGGAACAGACGCGAGTGCTATTTGCATTGTATATGGCATTTGGAGCGCAACAGTGACTCTTCTTACCAGAAAACAACTCTTGCTCATAGGACAAAAAACTGCATGTGTCTCAACTCCATTTAGGAATGGGAAACTAACGCGAGCTCGCCTTCCAAAAACACACTCTGCTTTTGAGAAAAGAGCACTCTTCTACTCTACTGTGTTTCCTATGTGTTCCGAACAGTGAGCTTACTCAGAACAAAACAACTGTGCTTCCTACACACACGGCCATCTAGATCTAGTCTGCTTAGGAAACTGACAAGAACAGTAGCTCCTGTTCAGTCCGATACACTGTACTTGCTGGGAACAGACGTGAGTGCTATTTGCAATTTATATGGCATTTGGAGCGCAACAGACACTCTTCTTACCAGACAACAACTCTCGTCTTGTAGGACAAAAATCTGCATGTGACTCAACTCCATTTAGGACTGGGAAACAAACGCGAGCTCGCCTTACAAGAAACACACTCTGCTTCAGAGAAAAGAGCACTCTTCTACTCTACTGTGTTTCCTATGGGGTCCAAACTGTGAGCTTGCTCAGAACAAAAGAACTGTGCTTCCTACACACACGGGCCATATCTAGTTCAACTCTGCTTAGGAAACTGACAAGAACAGTAGCTCCTCTTCAGTCCGATACACTGTACTTGCTCGGAACAGACGCGAGTGCTATTTGCACTGTGTATGGCAATTGGAGCACAATAGTTACTCGTCTTACCAGAAAACAACTCTTGCTCGTAGGACAAAAAACTGCATGTGACTCAACTCCATTTAGGACTGGAAAACAAACACTAGCTCGCCTTCCAAGAAACACACTCTGCTTTTGAGAAAAGAGCACTCTTCTACTTTACTGTTTACTATGTGTTCCGAACAGTGAGCTTGCTCAGAACAAAAAAACTGTGCTTCCTACAAACATTGCCACATGTAGTTCAAGTCTGCTTAGGAACCTGAGAAGAACAGTAGATCCTCTTCAGTCCGATACACTGTACTTGCTGGGAACAGACAGGAGGGCTATTTGCACTGTGTATGGCAATGGGAGCGCAATAGTGACTTTCCTTACCAGAAAACAACTCTTGTTCGTAGGACCAGAAACTGCATTTGATTCCACTCCATTTCGACTGGGAAACAAACGCTAGGTCGCCTTACAAGAAACACACTCTGCTTATGAGAAAAGAGCACTCTTCTACACTACTGTGTTTCCTATGGGGTCCAAACAGTGAGCTTGCTCAGAACAAAAGAACTGTGCTTCCTACACACACTGACCCTATCTAGTTCAACTCTGCTTAGGAAACTGACAAGAACAGTAGATCCTCTTCAATCCGATACACTGTATTTGCTGGGAACAGACGCGAGTGCTATTTGCACAGTGTATGGCAATGGGAGCTCAATAGTTACTTTCCTTACCAGAAAACAGCTCTTGCTCATAGGAACAGAAACTGCATGGGATTCAACTCCATTTAGGACTGGGAAACAAACGCTAGCTCGCCTTACAAGAAACACACTCTGCTTTTGAGAAAAGAGCACAATTCTACTCTACTGTGTTTCCTATGGGGTCCGAAAAGTGAGCTTGCTCAGAACAAAAGAAATGTGCTTCCTACACACACCGACCATATCTAGTTCAACTCTGCTTAGGAAACTGACAAGAACAGTAGCTCCTCTTCAGTCCGATACACTGTACTTGCTGGGAAAAGACGCGAGTGCTATTTGTACTGTGAATGGCAATAGGAGCACAATAGTGACTCTTCTTACCAGAAAACAACTCTTGCTCGTAGGACCAGAAACTGCATGTGATACAACCCAACGTAGGACTGGGAAACAAACACTAACTCGCCTTACAAGAAACACACTCTGATTTAGAGAAAAAAGCTCTCTTCTACTCTATTGTGTTTCCTAGGAGGTCCAAACAGTGAGCTTGCTCAGAACAAAAGACCTGTGCTTCCTACACACACGGCCATATCTAGTTCAAGTCTGCTTAGGAACCTGACAAGAACAGTAGATCCTCTTCAGTCCAATACACTGTACTTGCTGGGAACAGACGCCAGTGCTATTTGCACTGTGTATGTCAATGGGAGCGCAATAGTGACTTTCCTTACCAGAAAACAACTCTTGCTTGTAGGACCAGAAACTGCATGTGATTCAACTCCATTTAGGACTGGGGAACAAACGCTACCTCGCCTTACAAGAAACACACTCTGCTTTTGAGAAAAGAGCACTCTTCTACTCTACTGTGTTTCCTATAGGGCCAGAACAGTGAGCTTGCTCAGAACAAACGAACTGTGCTTCCTACACACGGGCCATATCTAGTTGAACTCTGCTTAGGAAACTGACAAGAACAGTAGCTCCTCTTCAGTCCAATACACTGTACTTGCTGGGAAAAGACGCGAGTGCTATTTGTACTGTGAATGGCAATAGGAGCACAATAGTGACTTTCCTAACCAGAAAACAACTCTTGCTCATAGGACCAGAAACTGCATGTGATTCAACTCCATTTAGGACTGGGGAACAAGTGCTAGCTCGCCTTACATGAAACACACTCTGCTTTTGAGAAAAGAGCACTCTTCTACTCTACTGTGTTTCCTATGGGGTCCGAACAGTGAGCTTGCTCAGAACAAAAGTACTGTGCCTCCTACACACACGGGCTTATCTAGTTCAACTCTGCTTAGGAAACAAACAAAAACAGTAGCTCCTCTTCAGTCCAATACACTGTACTTGCGGGGAAAAGACGCGAGTGCTATTTGCACTGTGTATGGCAATTGGAGCACAATAGTGACTTGTCTTACGAGAAAACAACTCTTGCTTGTAGGACAAAAAACTGCATGTCACTCAACTCCATTTAGGACTGGGAAACAAACGCTAGCTCGCCTTACAAGAAACACACTCTGCTTTTTAGAAAAGAGCACTCTTCTACTCTACTGTGTTTCCTAAGTGTTCCGAAAAGTGAGCTTGCTCAGAACAAAAAAACTGTGCTTCCTACACACAAGGCCATATCTAGTTCAAGTCTGCTTAGGAAACTGACAAGAACAGTAGCTCCTCTTCAGTCCGATACACTCTACTTGCTGGGAACAGACGCGAGTGCTATTTGCACTGTGTAAGGTAATTGGAGCACAATAGTGACTCGTCTTACCAGAAAAAAACTCTTGCTCGTAGGACAAAAAACTGCATGTGACTCAACTCCATTTAGTTCTGGTAAACAAACGCTAGCTCGCCTTACAAGAAACACACTCTGCTTTAGAGAAAAGAGCACTCTTCTACTCTACTGTGTTTCCTATGGTGCCAGAACAGTGAGCTTGCTCAGAACATAAGAACTGTGCTTCCTACACACACGGGCCATATCTAGTTCAACTCTGCTTAGGAACCTGACTAGAACAGTAGCTCCTCTTCAGTCCAATACACTGTAATTGCTGGGAACAGACGCATGTGCTATTCGCACTGTGTATGGCAATGGGAGCGCAATAGTGACTTTCCATACCAGAAAACAACTCTTGCTCGTAGGACCAGAAACTGCATGTGATTCCACTCCATTTAGGACTGGGAAACAAATGCTAGCTCGCCTTACAAGAAACACACTCTGCTTTTGAGAAAAGAGCACTCTTCTACTCTACTGTGTTTCCTATAGGGCCAGAACAGTGAGCTTGCTCAGAACAAAAGAACTGTGCTTACTACACACGGGCCATAACTAGTTCAACTCTGCTTAGGAACTGAAAAGAACAGTAGCTCCTCTTCAGTCTGATACACTGTACTTGCTGGGAACAGACGCGAGTGCTATTTGCACTGTGTATGGCAATGGGAGCACAATAGTGACTTTCCTTACCAGAAAACAACTCTTGCTCTTAGGACCAGAAACTGCATGTGATTCAACTCCATTTAGGACTGGGAAAGAAATGCTAGCTCGAATTACAAGAAACACACTCTGCTTTTGAGAAAAGAGCACTCTTCTACTCTACTGTGTTTCCTATGGGGTCCGAACAGTGAGCTTGCTCAGAACAAAAGAACTGTGCTTTCTACACACACAGGCCATATCTAATTCAACTCTGCTTAGGAAACAAACAAGAACAGTAGCTCCTCTTCAGTCCAAAACACTGTATTTGCGGGGAACAGACGCGAGGTCTATTTGCACTGTGTATGGCATTGGAGCACAATAGTGACTTGTCTTACCAGAAAATAACTCTTCCTCATTGGACAAAAAACTGCATGTGACTCAACTCCATTTAGGACTGGGAAACAAACGCTAGCTCGACTTCCAAGAAACACACTCTGCTTTTGAGAAAAGAGCACTCTTCTACTCTACTGTGTTTCCTATGTGTTCAGAACAATGAGCTTGCTCAGAACAAAAAAACTGTGCTTCCTACACACACGGCCATATCTAGTTCAAGTCTGCTTAGGAACCTGACAAGAACAGTAGATCCTCTTCAGTCCAATACACTGTACTTGCTGGGAACAGATGCCAGTGCTATTTGTCCTGTGTATGGCAATGGCAGCGCAATAGTGACTCTTCTTACCAGAAAAAAACTCTTGCTCGTAAGACCAGAAACTGCATGAGATTCAACTCCATTTAGGACTGGGAAACAAACGCTACCTCGCCTTAAAAGAAACACTCTCTGCTTTAGAGAAAAGAGCACTCTTCTACTCTACTGTGTTTCCTCTGGGGCCAGAACAGTGAGCTTGCTCAGAACATAAGAACTGTGCTTCCTACACACACGGGCCATATCTAGTTCAACTCTGCTTAGGAAACTGACAAGAACAGTAGCTCCTCTTCAGTCCGATACACTGTACTTGCTGGGAATAGACGCGAGAGCTATTTGCACTATGTATGGCAAGGGGAGTGCAATGTGACTTTCCTTACCAGAAAACAACTCTTGCTCTTAGGACCAGAAACTGCATGAGATTTAACTCCATTTAGGACTGGGAAACAAATGCTAGCTCGCCTTACAAGAAACACACTCTGCTTTTGAGAAAAGAGCACTCTTCTACTCTACTTTGTTTCTTATGGTGTCCGAACAGTGAGCTTGCTCAGAACAAAAGAACTGTGCTTCCTACACACACGGCCATATCTAGTTCAATTCGGCTTAGGAACCTGACAAGAACAGTAGATCCTCTTCAGTCCAATACACTGTACTTGCTGGGAACAGACGCCAGTGCTATTTGCCCTGTGTATGGCAATGGCAGCGCAATAGTGACTCTTCCTACCAGAAAACAAATCTTGCTCATAGGACCAGAAACTGCATGTGATTCCACTCCATTTAGGACTGGGAAACAAACTCTAGCTCGCTTTACAAGAAACACACTCTGCTTTTGAGAAAAGAGCACTCTTCTACTCTTCTGTGTTTCCTATAGGGCCAGAACAGTGAGCTTGCTCAGAAAAAAAGAACTGTACTTTCTACACACACGGGCCATATCTAGTTCAACTCTGCTTAGAAAACTGACAAGAACAGTAGCTCCTCTTCAGTCCGATACACTGTACTTGCTGGGAACAGACGTGAGAGCTATTTGCACTATGTATGGCAAGGGGAGCACAATAGTGACTTTCCTTACCAGAAATCAGCTCTTGCTCTTAGGACCAGAAACTGCATGTGATTCAACTCTATTTAGGACTGGGAAACAAACGATAGCTCGCCTTACAAGAAACACACTCTGCTTTTGAGAAAAGAGCACTCTTCTACTCTACTGTGTTTCCTATGTGTTCCAAACAGTGAGCTTGCTCAGAACAAAAAAACTGTGCTTCCTACACACACGGCCATATCTAGTTCAACTCTGCTTAGGAAACTGACAAGAACACTAGATCCTCTTCAGTCCAATACACTGTACTTGCTGGGAACAGACGCCAGTGCTATTTGTCCTGTGTATGGCAATGGCAGTGCAATAGTGACACTTCTTACCAGAAAACAACTCTTGCTCGTAGGACCAGAAACTGCATGTGACTCCACTCCATTTAGGAGTGGGAAACAAACGCTAGCTCGCCTTACAAGAAAGACACTCTGCTTTTGAGAAAAGAGCACTCTTCTACTCTACTTTGTTTCCTATAGGGCCAGAACAGTGAGCTTGCTCAGAAAAAAAGAACTGTACTTCCTACACACACGGGCCATATCTAGTACAACTCTGCTTAGGAAACTGACAAGAACAGTAGCTCCTCTTCAGTCCAATACACCGTACTTGCGGGGAACAGACGCGAGTGCTATTTGCACTGTGTATGGCAATTGTAGCACAATAGTGACTCGTCTTACCAGGAAACAACTCTTGCTCGTAGGACCAAAAACTCCATGTGACTCAACTCCATTTAGGACTGGGAAACAAATGCTAGCTCGCCTTACAAGAAACACACTCTGCTTTTGAGAAAAGAGCACTCTTCTACTCTACTGTGTTTCCTATGGGGTCCGAACAGTGAGCTTGCTCAGAACAAAAAAACTGTGCTTCCTACTCACACGGCCATATCTAGTTCAAGTCTGCTTAGGAAACTAACAAGAACAGTAGCTCCTCTTCAGTCCGATACACTGTACTTGCTGGGAACAGACACGAGTGCTATTTGCACTGTGTATGGTAATGGGAGCACAATAGTGACTTTTCTTACCAGAAAACAAGTCTTGCTCGTAGGACAAAAAATTGCATGTGACTCAACTCCATTTAGGACTGGGAAACAAACGCTAGCTCAACTTCCAAGAAACACACTTTGCTTTTGAGAAAAGAGCACTCTTCTACTCTACTGTGTTTCCTATATGTTCCGAACAGTGAGCTTGCTCAGAAAAAAAAAACTGTGCTTCCCACTCACACGGCCATATGTAGTTCAAGTCTGCTTAGGAACCTGACAAGAACAGTAGATCCTCTTCAGTTCAATACACTGTACTTGCTGGGAACAGACGCCAGTGCTATTTGTCCTGTGTATGGCAATGGCAGCTCAATAGTGACTCTTCTTACCAGAAAACAACTCTTGCTTGTAGGACCAGAAACTGCATGTGATTCAACTCCATTTAGGACTGGGAAACAAAAGCTAGCTCACCTTGCAAGAAACACACTCTGCTTTAGAGAAAAGAGCACTCTTCTACTCTATCGTTTTTCCTATAGGGCCAGAACAGTGAGCTTGCTCAGAACAAAAGAACTGTGCTTCCTACACACAGGCCATATCTAGTTCAACTCTCCTTAGGAAAATGACAAGAACAGTAGCTCCTCTTCCATCCAATACACTGTACTTGCGGGGAACAGACGCGAGTGGTATTAGCACTGTGTATGGCAATTGGAGCACAATATTGACTTGTCTTACCAGAAAACAACTCTTGCTCATAGGACAAAAAACTGCATGTGACTCAACTCCATTTAGGACTGGGAAACAAACGCTAGCTCGACTTCCAAGAAACACACTCTGCTTTTGAGAAAAGAGCACTCTTCTACTCTACTGTGTTTCCTATGGGGTCCAAACAGTGAGCTTGCTCAGAACAAAAGAACTGTGCTTCCTACACGCACGGACTATATCTAGTTCAACTCTGCTTAGTAAACTGACAAGAACAGTAGCTCCTATTCAGTCCAATACACTGTACTTGCTGAAAACAGATGCGAGTGCTATTTGCACTGTGTATGGCAATGGGAGCGCAATAGTGACTTTCCTTACCAGAAAACAACTCTTGCTCGTAAGACCAGAAACTGCATGTGATTCAACTCCATTTAGGACTGGGAAACAAATGCTAGCTCGCCTTACATGAAACACACTCTGTTTTGAGAAAAGAGCACTCTTCTACTCTACTGTGTTTCCTAAGGGGTCCAAACAGTGAGCTTGCTCAGAACAAAAGAACTGTGCTTCCTACACACACGGACCATATCTAGTTCAACTCTGCTTAGTAAACTGACAAGAACAGTAGCTGCTCTTCCGTCCAATACACTGTACTTGCGGGGAACAGACGCGAGTGTATTTGCATTGTGTATGGCAATTGGAGAACAATAGTGACTTGTCTTACAAGAAAACAACTTTTGCTCATAGGACAAAAAACTGCATGTGACTCAACTCCATTTAGGACTGGGAAACAAACGCTAGCTCGCCTTACAAGAAACACAATCTGCTTTTGAGAAAAGAGCACTCTTCTACTCTACTGTGTTTCCTATGTGTTCCGAACAGTGAGCTTGCTCAGAACAAAAAAACTGTGCTTCCTACACACACGGCCATATCTAGTTCAAGTCTGCTTAGGAACCTGACAAGAACAGTAGATCCTCTTCAGTCCAATACACTGTACTTGCTGGGAACAGACGCGAGTGCTATTTGCACTGTGTATGGCAATGGGAGCACAATAGTGACTCTTCATACCAGAAAACAACTCTTGCTCGTAGGACCAGAAACTGCATGGGATTCACCTCCGTTTCTGACTGGGAAACAAACACTAGCTAGCCTTACAAGAAACACACTCTGCTTTTGAGAAAAGAGCACTCTTCTACTCTATTGTGTTTCCTATAAGGCCAGAACAGTGAGCTTGCTCAGAACAAAAGAACTGTGATTCCTACACACATGGGCCATATCTAGTTCAACTCTGCTTCGGAAACTGACAAGAACAGTAGCTCCTCTTCAGTCCGATAAACTGTACTTGGGGGAACAGACGCGAGTGCTATTTGCACTGTGTATGGCAATGGGAGCGCAATAGTGACTTTCCTTACCAGAAAACAACTCTTGATCGTAGGACCAGAAACTGCATGTGATTCAACTCCATTTAGGACTGGGAAACAAATGCTAGCTCGCCTTACATGAAACACACTCTGCTTTTGAGAAAAGAGCACTCTTCTAATCTACTGTGCTTCCTATGGGGTCTGAACAGTGAGCTTACTCAGAACAAAAGAACTGTGCTTCCTACACACACGGCCATATCTAGTTCAACTCTGCTTAGGAAACTGACAAGAACAGTAGATCTTCTTCAGTCCAATACACTGTACTTGCGGGGAACAGACGCGAGTGCTATTTGCACTTTGTATGGCAATTGGAGCACAATAGTGACTCGTCTTACCAGAAAACAATTCTTGCTCGTAGGACAAAAAACTGCATGTGACTCAACTCCATTTAGGACTGGGAAACAAACGCTAGCTCGCCTTACAAGAAACACACTCTGCTTTAGAGAAAAGAGCACTCTTCTACTATACTGTGTTTCCTATGGGGTCCAAACAGTGAGCTTGCTCAGAACAAAAGAACTGTGCTTCCTACACACACGGACCATATCTAGTTCAACTCTGCTTAGTAAACTGACAAGAAGAGTAGCTCCTATTCAGTCCATTACACTGTACTTGCTGGGAAACGGCGCGAGTGCTATTTGCCTTGTGAAGGGCAATGGGAGCGCAATAGTGACTTTCCTTACCAGAAAACAACTCTTGTTCCTAGGGCCAGAAACTGCATGTGATTCAACTCCATTTAGGACTAGGAAACAAATGCTAGCTCGCCTTACAAAAACACACTCTGCTTCTGATAAAAGAGCACTCTTCTACTCTACTGTGTTTCCTATAGGGCCAGAAGAGTGAACTTGCTCAGAACATAAGAACTGTGCTTCCTACACACACGGGCCATATCTAGTTCAACTCTGCTTAGGAAACTGACAAGAACAGTAGCTCCTCTTCAGTCTGATAGACTGTACTTGCTGGGAACAGATGCGAGAGCTATTTGCACTGTGTATGGCAAGAAGAGCTCAATAGTGACTTTCCTTACCAGTAAACAACACTTGCTCCTAGGACCAGAAACTGCATGTGATTCAACTCCATTTAGGACTGGGAAACAAATGCTAGCTCGCCTTACATGAAACACACTCTGCTTTTGAGAAAAGAGCACTCTTCTACTCTTCTGTGTTTTCTATAGGGCCAGAACAGTGAGCTTGCTCAGAAAAAAGAACTGTACTTCCTACACACACGGCCCATATCTAGTTCAACTCTGCTTAGGAAACTGAGAAGAACAGTAGCTCCTTTGCAGTCCAATACACTGTACTTGCTGGGAACAGACATGAGGGCTTTTTGCACTGTGTATGGCAATGGGAGCGCAATAGTTACGTTCCTTACCAGAAAACAACTCTTGCTCGTAGGACCAGAAACTGCATGTGATTCAACTCCATTTAGGACTGGGAAACAAATGCTAGCTCGCATACATGAAACACACTCTGCTTTTGAGAAAAGAGTACTCTTCTGCTCTACTGTGTTTCCTATGGGGTCCGAACAGTGAGTTTGCACAGAAAAAAATAACTGTGCTTCCTACACACACGGGCCATATCTAGTTCAACTCTGCTTAGGAAACCAACAAGAACAGTAGCTCCTCTTCAGTACGATACACTGTACATGCTGGGAACAGACGCGAGTGCTATTTGTACTGTGTACGGCAATGGGAGCACAATAGTGACTTTCCTTACCAGAAAACAACTCTTGATCGTAGGACCAGAAACTGCATGTGATTCAACTCCACTTAGGAGTGGGAAACAAATGCTAGGTCGCATTACATGAAACACACTCTGCATTTGAGAAAAGAGCACTCTTCTACTCTACTGTGTTTCCTATGTGTTCCGAACAGTGAGCTTGCTCAGAACAAAAAAACTGTACTTCCTACTAAAACGGCCATATCTAGTTCAAGTCTGCTTAGGAACCTGACAAGAACAGTATATCCTCTTCAGTCCAATACACTGTACTTGCTGGGAACAGACGCCAGTGCTATTTGTCCTGTGTATGGCAATGGCAGCGCAATAGTGACTCTTCTTACCAGAAAACAACTCTTGCTCGTAGGACCAGAAACTGCATGTGATTCAACTCCATTTAGGACTGGGAAACAAACTCTAGCTCGCTTTACAAGAAACACACTCTGCTTTTGAGAAAAGAGCACTCTTCTACTCTACTGTGTTTCCTATAGGGCCAGAACAGTGAGCTTGCTCAGAAAAAAAGAACTGTGCTTCCTACACACACGGGCCATATCTAGTTCAACTCTGCTTAGGAAACTGAGAAGAACAGTAGCTCCTCTTCAGTCCAATACACTGTACTTTCTGGGAACAGACGGGAGGGCTATTTGCACTGTGTATGGCAATGGGAGCCCAATAATGACGTTCCTTACCAGAAAACAACTCTTGCTCGTAGGACCAGAAACTGCATGTGATTCCACTCCATTTAGGACTGGGAAACAAACGCTAGCTCGCCTTACAAGAAACACACTCTGCTTTAGAGAAAAGAGCACTCTTCTACTCTACTGTGTTTCCTATGTGTTCCAAACAGTGAGCTTGCTCAGAACAAAAGAACTGTGCTTCCTACACACACGGACGATATCTAGTTCAAGTCTTCTTAGGAACCTGACAAGAACAGTAGATCCTCTTCAGTCCAATACACTGTACTTGCTGGGAACAGACGCCAGTGCTATTTGTCCTGTGTATGGCAATGGCAGCGTAATAGTGACTCTTCTTACCAGAAAACAACTCTTGCTCGTAGGACCAGAAATTGCATGTGATTCAACTCCATTTAGGACTGGGAAACAAACTCTAGCTCGCTTTACAAGAATCACACTCCGCTTTTGAGAAAAGAGCACTCTTCTACTCTACTGTGTTTCCTATATGACCAGAACAGTGAGCTTGCTCAGAAAAAAAGAACTGTACTTCCTACACACACGGGCCATATCTAGTTCAACTCTGCTTAGGAAACTGAGAAGAACAGTAGCTCCTTTTCAAAACAATACACTGTACTTGCTGGAAACAGACGGGAAGGCTATTTGCACTGTGTATGGAAATGGGAGCACAATAGTGACTTTCCTTACCAGAAAACAACTCTTGTTCCTAGGACCAGAAACTGCATGTGATTCAACTCCATTTAGGACTAGGAAACAAATGCTAGCTCGCCTTACAGAAACACACTCTGCTTTTGAGAAAAGAGCACTCTTCTACTCTACTGTGTTTCCTATAGGGCCAGAAGAGTGAACTTGCTCAGAACATAAGAACTGTGCTTCCTACACACACAGGCCATATCTAGTTCAACTCTGCTTAGGAAACTGACAAGAACAGTAGCTCCTCTTCAGTCTGATACACTGTACTTGCTGGGAACAGACGCGAGAGCTATTTGCACTGTGTATGGCAAGGGGAGCTCAATAGTGACTTTCCTTACCAGTAAACAACTCTTGATCGTAGGACCAGAAACTGCATGTGATTCAACTCTATTTAGGACTGGGAAACAAATGCTAGCTCGCCTTACATGAAACACACTCTGTTTTTGAGAAAAGAGCACTCTTCTACTCTTCTGTGTTTCCTATAGGGCCAGAACAGTGAGCTTGCTCAGAAAAAAATAACTGTACTTCCTACACACACGGCCCATATCTAGTTCAACTCTGCTTAGGAAACTGAGAAGAACAGTAGCTCCTTTGCAGACCAATACACTGTACTTGCTGGGAACAGACAGGAGGGCTATTTGCACTGTGTATGGCAAAGGGAGCACAATAGTTACTTTCCTTACCAGAAAACAACTCTTGCTCGTAATACCAGAAACTGCATGTGATTCAACTCCATTTAGGACTGGGAAACAAATGCTAGCTCGCATACATGAAACACACTCTGCTTTTGAGAAAAGAGTACTCTTCTACTTTACTGTGTTTCCTACGGGGTCCGAACAGTTAGTTTGCACAGAACAAAATAACTGTGCTTCCTACACACACGGGCCATATCTAGTTCAACTCTGCTTAGGAAACCAACAAGAACAGTAGCTCCTCTTCAGTCCGATACACTGTACTTGCTGGGAAAAGACGCAAGTGCTATTTGCCACGTGTAGGGCAATGGGAGCGCAATAGAGACTTTCCTTACCAGAAAACAACTCTTGTTCGTAGGACCAGAAACTGCATGGGATTCAACTCCATTTAGGACTAGGAAAAAAACGCTAGCTTGCCTTACAAAAACACACTCTGCTTTTGAGAAAAGAGCACACCTCTACTCTACTGTGTTTCCTATAGGGCCAGAACAGTGAGCTTGCTCAGAACATAAGAACTGTTCTTCCTACACACACGGGCCATATCATGTTCAACTCTGCTTAGGAAACTGACAAGAACAGTAGCTCCTCTTCAGTCCGATACACTGTACTTGCTGGGAACAGACGCGGGAGCTATTTGCACTGTGTATGGCAAGGGGAGCACAATAGTGACTTTCCTTACTAGAAAACAACTCTTGCTCTTAGGACCAGAAACTGCATGTGATTCAACTCCATTTAGGACTGGGAAACAAACGCTAGCTCGCCTTACAAGAAACACACTCTGCTTTTGAGAAAAGAGCACTCTTCTACTCTACTGTGTTTCCTATGGTGTCCGAACAGTGAGCTTGCTCAGAACAAAAGAACTGTGCTTCCTACACACACGGCCATATCTAGTTCAATTCTGCTTAGGAACCTGACAGGAACAGTAGATCCTCTTCAGTCCAATACACTGTACTTGCTGGGAACAGACGCCAGTGCTATTTGTCCTGTGTATGGCAATGGTAGCGCAATAGTGACTCTTCTTACCATAAAACAACTCTTGCTCATAGGACTAGAAACTGCATGTAATTCAACTCCATTTAGGACTGGGAAACAAAAGCTAGCTCGCCTTACAAGAAACACACTCTGCTTTAGAGAAAAGAGCACTCTTCTACTCTACTGTTTTTCCTATATGGCCATAACAGTGAGCTTGGTCAGAACAAAAGAACTGTGCTTCCTACACACGGGCCATAACTAGTTCAACTCTGCTTAGGAAACTGACAAGAACAGTACCTCCTCTTCATTCCGAAACACTGTACTTGCTGGGAACTGACGCGAGTGCTATTTGCACTGTGTATGGCAATGGGAGCGCAATAGTGATTTTCCTTACCAGAAAACAACTATTGCTCATAGAACCAGAAACTGCATGTGATTCAACTCCATTTAGGACTAGGATACAAATGCTAGCTCGCCTTACATGAAACACACTCTGCTTTTGAGAAAAGAGCACTCTTCTATTCTACTGTGCTTCCTATGGGGTCCGAACAGTGAGCTTGCTCAGAACAAAAGAACTGTGCTTCCTACACACACCGGCCATATCTAGTTCAACTCTGCTTAGGAAACTGAGAAGAACAGTAGCTCCTCTTCAGTCAAAGACACTGTACTTTCGGGGAACAGACGCGAGTGCTATTTGCACTGTGTATGGCAATTGGAGCACAATAGTGACTCGTCTTACCAGAGAACAACTCTTGCTGGTAGGACAAAAAACTGCATGTGACTCAACTCCATTTAGGACTGGGAAACAAACGCTAGCTCGCCTTACAAGAAACACACTCTGCTTTTGAGAAAAGAGAACTCTTCTACTCTACTGTGTTTCCTTTTGGGTCTGAACAGTGAGCTTGCTCAGAACAAATGGACTGTGCTTCCTACACACACGGCCATAACTAGTTCAATTCTGCTTAGGAACCTGACAAGAACAGTAGATCCTCTTCAGTCCAATACACTGTACTTGCTGCTAACAGACGCCAGTGCTATTTGTCCTGTGTATGGAAATGGCAGCTCAATAGTTACTCTTCTTACCAGAAAACAACTCTTGCTCGTAGGACCAGAAACTGCATGTGATTCAACTCCATTTAGGACTGGGAAGCAAAAGCTAGCTCACCTTACAAGAAACACACTCTGCTGTAGAGAAAAGAGCACTCTTCTACTCTACTGTGTTTCCTATGGGGCCAGAACAGTGAGCTTGCTCAGAACAAAAGAACTGTGCTTCCTACACGGGCCATATCTAGTTCAACTCTGCTTAGGAAACTGACAAGAACAGTAGCTCCTCTTCAGTCCAATACACTGTAATTGCTGGGAAAAGACGCATGTGCTATTTGCACTGTGTATGCCAAAGGGAGCGCAATAGTGACTTTCCTTACCAGAAAACAACTCTTGCTCGTAGGACTAGAAACTGCATGTGATTCCACTCCATTTAGGACTGGGAAACAAATGCTAGCTAGCCTTACAAGAAACACACTCTGCTTTAGAGAAAATAGCACTCTTCTACTCTACTGTGTTTCCTATGGGGTCCAAACAGTGAGCTTGCTCAGAACAAAAGAACTGTGCTTAATACACACACGGACCACAACTAGTTCAACTCTGCTTAGGAAACTGACAAGAACAGTAGCTCCTATTCAGTCCAATACACTGTACTTGCTGGGAACAGACGCGAGTGCTATTTGCCTTGTGTAGGGCAATTGGAGCGCAATAGTGACTTTCCTTACCAGAAAACAACTCTTGTTCGTAGGACCAGAAACTGCATGTGATTCAATTCCATTTAGGACTGGGAAACAAACTCTAGCTCGCTTTACAAGAAACACACTCTGCTTTTGAGAAAAGAGCACTCTTCTACTATACTGTGTTTCCTATAGGGCCAGAAAAGTGAGCTTGCTCAGAACATAAGAACTGTGCTTCCTACACACACGGGCCATATCTAGTTCAATTCTGTGTAGGAACCTGACAAGAACAGTAGATCCTCTTCAGTCCAATACACTGTACTTCCTGGGATCAGATGCCAGTGCTACTTGCCCTGTGTATGACAATGGGAGCGCAATAGTGACTCTTCTTACCAGAAAACAACTCTTGCTCGTAGGACCAGAAACTGCATGGGATTCAACTCCATTTAGGACTGGGAAACAAACGCTAACTCGCCTTACAAGAAACACACTCTGCTTTTGAGAAAAGAGCAATCTTCTACTCTACTGTGTTTCCTATAAGGCCAGAACAGTGAACTTGCTCAGAACAAAAGAACTGTGCTTCCTACACACGGGCCATAACTAGTTCAACTCTGCTTAGGAAACTGACAAGAACAGTAGCTCCTCTTCAGTCCAATACACTGTCCTTGCTGGGAACAGACGCGAGTGCTATTTGCACTGTGTATGGCAATGAGAGCACAATAGTGACTTTCCTTAACAGAAAACAACTCTTGCTCCTAGGAACACAATCTGCATGTGATTCAACGCCATTTAGGACTGGGAAACAAACGCTAGCTCGCCTTACAAGAAACACTCTCTGCTTTTTAGAAAAGAGCACTCTTCTACTCTACTGTGTTTCCTATGGGGTCCAAAAAGTGAGCTTGCTCAGAACAAAAGAACTGTGCTTCCTACACACACGGCCATATCTAGTTCAATTCTGCTTAGAAACCTGACAAGAACGGTAGATCCTCTTCATTCCAATACACTGTACTTGCTGGGAACAGATGCCAGTGCTATTTGTCCTGTGTATGGCAATGGCAGCGCAATAGTGACTATTCTTACCATAAAACAACTCTTGCTCATAGGACCAGAAACTGCATGTGATTCCACTCCATTTAGGACTGAGACACAAATGCTAGCTCACCTTACAAGAAACACACTCTGCTTTAGAGAAAAGAGCACTCTTCTACTCTACTGTGTTTCCTATGGGGTCCAAACAGTAAGCTTGCTCAGAACAAAAGAACTGTGCTTCCTACACACAAGGACCATATGTAGTTCAACTCAGCTTAGGAAACTGACAAGAACAGTAGCTCCTATTCAGTCCAATACACTGTACTTGCTGGGAAGACGCGAGTGCTATTTGCCCTGTGTATGGCAATGGCAGCGCAATAGTGACTTCCCTTACCAGAAAACAACTCTTGTTCATAGGACCAGAAACTGCATGTGATTAACTCCATTTAGGACTAGGAAACAAACGCTAGCTCGCCTTACAAGAAACACACTCTGCTTTTGAGAAAAGAGCACTATTCTACTCTACTGAGTTTCCTATAGGGCCAGAACAGTGAGCTTGCTCAGAACATAATAACTGTGCTTCCTAAACACACGGGCCATATCTAGTTCAACTCTGCTTTGGAAACTGACAAGAACAGCAGCTCCTCTTCAGTCCGATACACTGTACTTGCTGAGAACAGACGTGAGTGCTATTTGCACTGTGTATGGAAATTGGAGCACAATAGTGACTCATCTTACCAGAAAACAACTCTTGCTCGTACGACCAGAAACTGCATGTAACTCAACTCCATTTAGGACTGGGAAACAAACTCTAGCTCACCTTACAAGAAACACACTCTGCTTTTGAGAAAAGAGCACTCTTCTACTCTACTGTGTTTCCTATAGGGCCAGAAGAGTTAGCTTGCTCAGAACAAATGAATTGTGCTTCCTAGACACACGGGCCATATCTATTTCAACTCTGCTTAGGAAACTGAGAAGAACAGTAGCTCCTCTTCAGTCCAATACACTGTACTTGCTGGGAACAGACGCATGTGCTATTTGCACTGTGTATGGCAATGGGAGCGCAATAGTGACTTTCCTTACCAGAAAACAACTCTTGCTCGTAGGACCACAAACTGCATGTGATTCAACTCCATTTAGGACTGGGAAACAAACGTTAGCTCGCCTTACAAGAAACACACTGCTTTAGAGAAAAGAGCACTCTTCTACTCTACTGTGTTTCCTATGGGGTCCAAACAGTGAGCTTGCTCAGAACAAAAGAACTGTGCTTCCTACACACACGGCCATATGTAGTTCAACTCTGCTTAGGAAACTGACAAGAACAGTAGCTTCTATTCAGTCCAATACACTATACTTGCTGGGAACAGACGCCAGTGCTATTTGTCCTGTGTATGGCAATTGCAGCGCAATAGTGACTCTTCTTACCAGAAAACAACTCTTGCTCGTAGGACCAGAAACTGCATGTGATTCAACTCCATTTAGGACTGGGAAACAAACTCTAGCTCGCTTTACAAGAAACACACTCTGCTTTTTAGAAAAGAGCACTCTTCTACTCTACTGTGTTTCCTATAGGGCCAGAACAGTGAGCTTGCTCAGAAAAAAAGAACTGTGCTTCCTACACACACGGGCCATATCTAGTTCAACTCTGCTTAGGAAACTGAGAAAAACAGTAGCTCCTCTTCAGTCCAATACACTGTACTTTCTGGGAACAGACGGGAGGGCTATTTGCACTGTGTATGGCAATGGGAGCCCAATAGTGACGTTCCTTACCAGAAAACAACTCTTGCTCGTAGGACCAGAAACTGCATGTGATTCCACTCCATTTAGGACTGGGAAACAAACGCTAGCTCGCCTTACAAGAAACACACTCTGCTTTAGAGAAAAGAGCACTCTTCTACTCTACTGTGTTTCCTATGGGTTCCAAACAGTGAGCTTGCTCAGAACAAAAGAACTGTGCTTCCTACACACACGGACCATATCTAGTTCAAGTCTTCTTAGGAACCTGACAAGAACAGTAGATCCTCTTCAGTCCAATACACTGTACTTGCTGGGAACAGACGCCAGTGCTATTTGTCCTGTGTATGGCAATGGCAGCGTAATAGTGACTCTTCTTACCAGAAAACAACTCTTGCTCGTAGGACCAGAAATTGCATGTGATTCAACTCCATTTAGGACTGGGAAACAAACTCTAGCTCGCTTTACAAGAATCACACTCTGCTTTTGAGAAAAGAGCACTCTTCTACTCTACTGTGTTTCCTATATGACCAGAACAGTGAGCTTGCTCAGAAAAAAAGAACTGTACTTCCTACACACACGGGGCATATCTAGTTCAACTCTGCTTAGGAAACTGAGAAGAACAGTAGCTCCTTTTCAAAACAATACACTGTACTTCCTGGAAACAGACGGGAAGGCTATTTGCACTGTGTATGGAAATGGGAGCACAATAGTGACTTTCCTTACCAGAAAACAACTCTTGTTCCTAGGACCAGAAACTGCATGTGATTCAACTCCATTTAGGACTAGGAAACAAATGCTAGCTCGCCTTACAAAAACACACTCTGCTTTTGAGAAAAGAGCACTCTTCTACTCTACTGTGTTTCCTATAGGGCCAGAAGAGTGAACTTGCTCAGAACATAAGAACTGTGCTTCCTACACACACGGGCCATATCTAGTTCAACTCTGCTTAGGAAACTGACAAGAACAGTAGCTCCTCGTCAGTCTGATACACTGTACTTGCTGGGAACAGACGCGAGAGCTATTTGCACTGTGTATGGCAAGGGGAGCTCAATAGTGACTTTCCTTACCAGTAAACAACTCTTGATCGTAGGACCAGAAACTGCAGGTGATTCAACTCTATTTAGGACTGGGAAACAAATGCTAGCTCGCCTTACATGAAACACACTCTGTTTTTGAGAAAAGAGCACTCTTCTACTCTTCTGTGTTTCCTATAGGGCCAGAACAGTGAGCTTGCTCAGAAAAAAATAACTGTACTTCCTACACACACGGCCCATATCTAGTTCAACTCTGCTTAGGAAACTGAGAAGAACAGTAGCTCCTTTGCAGACCAATACACTGTACTTGCTGGGAACAGACAGGAGGGCTATTTACACTGTGTATGGCAAAGGGAGCACAATAGTTACTTTCCTTACCAGAAAACAACTCTTGCTCGTAATACCAGAAACTGCATGTGATTCAACTCCATTTAGGACTGGGAAACAAATGCTAGCTCGCATACATGAAACACACTCTGCTTTTGAGAAAAGAGTACTCTTCTACTTTACTGTGTTTCCTACGGGGTCCGAACAGTTAGTTTGCACAGAACAAAATAACTGTGCTTCCTACACACACGGGCCATATCTAGTTCAACTCTGCTTAGGAAACCAACAAGAACAGGAGCTCCTCTTCAGTCCGATACACTGTACTTGCTGGGAACAGACGCATGTGCTATTTGCACTGTGTATGGCAATGGGAGCACAATAGTGACTTTCTTTACCAGAAAACAACTCTTGCTCGTAGGACCAGAAACTGCATGTGATTCAACTCCATTTAGGACTGGGAAACAAATGCTAGCTCGCCTTTCATGAAACACACTCTGCTTTTGAGAAAAGAGCACTCTTCTACTATACTGTGCTTCCTATGGGGTCCGAACAGTGAGCTTGCTCAGAACAAAAGAACTGTGCTTCCTACACACACGGGCCATATCTAGTTCAACTCTGCTTAGGAAACTGAGAAGAACAGTAGCTCCTCTTCAGTCCAATACACTGTACTTGCTGGGAACAGACAGGAGGGCTATTTGCACTGTGTATGGCAATGGGAGCACAATAGTTACTTTCCTTACCAGAAAACAACTCTTGCTCGTAGGACCAGAAACTGCATGTGACTCAACTCCATTTAGGACTGGGAAACAAACGCTAGCTCGCCTTACAAAAAAGACACTCCGCTTTTGAGAAAATAGCAATCTTCTACTCTACTGTGTTTCCTATGGGGTCCGAACAGTGAGCCTGCTCAGAACAAAAGAACTGTGCTTCCTACATACACGACCATATCTAGTTCAATTCTGCTTAGGAACCTGACAAGAACAGTAGATCCTCTTCAGTCCAATACACTGTACTTGTTGGGAACAGACGCCAGTGCTATTTGTCCTGTGTATGGCAATAGCAGCGCAATAGTGACTCTTCTTACTATATAACAACTCTTGCTCATAGGACCAGAACCTGCATGTGATTCAACTCCATTTTGGACTGGGAAACAAAAGCTAGCTCACCTTACAAGAAACACACTGCTTTAGAGAAAAGAGCACTCTTCTACTCTACTGTGTTTCCTATAGGGCCAGAAGAGTGAGCTTGCTCAGAACAAAAGAACTGTGCTTCCTACACACGGGCCATATCTAGTTCAACTCTGCTTAGGAAACTGACAAGAACAGTAGCTCCTCTTCAGTCCGATACACCGTACATGCTGGGAAAAGACGCAAGTGCTATTTGCCATGTGTAGGGCAATGGGAGCGCAATAGAGACTTTCCTTACCAGAAAACAACTCTTGTTCGTAGGACCAGAAACTGCATGGGATTCAACTCCATTTAGGACTAGGAAAAAAACGCTAGCTTGCCTTACAAAAACACACTCTGCTTTTGAGAAAAGAGCACACCTCTACTCTACTGTGTTTCCTATAGGGCCAGAACAGTGAGCTTGCTCAGAACATAAGAACTGTTCTTCCTACACACACGGGCCATATCATGTTCAACTCTGCTTAGGAAACTGACAAGAACAGTAGCTCCTCTTCAGTCCGATACACTGTACTTGCTGGGAACAGACGCGGGAGCTATTTGCACTGTGTATGGCAAGGGGAGCACAATAGTGACTTTCCTTACTAGAAAACAACTCTTGCTCTTAGGACCAGAAACTGCATGTGATTCAACTCCATTTAGGACTTGGAAACAAACGCTAGCTCGCCTTACAAGAAACACACTCTGCTTTTGAGAAAAGAGCACTCTTCTACTCTACTGTGTTTCCTATGGTGTCCGAACAGTGAGCTTGCTCAGAACAAAAGAACTGTGCTTCCTACACACACGGCCATATCTAGTTCAATTCTGCTTAGGAACCTGACAGGAACAGTAGATCCTCTTCAGTCCAATACACTGTACTTGCTGGGAACAGACGCCAGTGCTATTTGTCCTGTGTATGGCAATGGTAGCGCAATAGTGACTCTTCTTACCATAAAACAACTCTTGCTCATAGGACTAGAAACTGCATGTGATTCAACTCCATTTAGGACTGGGAAACAAAAGCTAGCTCGCCTTACAAGAAACACACTCTGCTTTAGAGAAAAGAGCACTCTTCTACTCTACTGTTTTTCCTATATGGCCATAACAGTGAGCTTGGTCAGAACAAAAGAACTGTGCTTCCTACACACGGGCCATAACTAGTTCAACTCTGCTTAGGAAACTGACAAGAACAGTACCTCCTCTTCATTCCGAAACACTGTACTTGCTGGGAACTGACGCGAGTGCTATTTGCACTGTGTATGGCAATGGGAGCGCAATAGTGACTTTCCTTACCAGAAAACAACTATTGCTCATAGAACCAGAAACTGCATGTGATTCAACTCCATTTAGGACTAGGATACAAATGCTAGCTCGCCTTACATGAAACACACTCTGCTTTTGAGAAAAGAGCACTCTTCTATTCTACTGTGCTTCCTATGGGGTTCGAACAGTGAGCTTGCTCAGAACAAAAGAACTGTGCTTCCTACACACACCGGCCATATCTAGTTCAACTCTGCTTAGGAAACTGAGAAGAACAGTAGCTCCTCTTCAGTCAAAGACACTGTACTTTCGGGGAACAGACGCGAGTGATATTTGCACTGTGTATGGCAATTGGAGCACAATAGTGACTCGTCTTACCAGAAAACAACTCTTGCTGGTAGGATAAAAAACTGCATGTGACTCAACTCCATTTAGGACTGGGAAACAAACGCTAGCTCGCCTTACAAGAAACACACTCTGCTTTTGAGAAAAGAGAACTCTTCTACTCTACTGTGTTTCCTTTTGGGTCTGAACAGTGAGCTTGCTCAGAACAAATGGACTGTGCTTCCTACACACACGGCCATAACTAGTTCAATTCTGCTTAGGAACCTGACAAGAACAGTAGATCCTCTTCAGTCCAATACACTGTACTTGCTGCTAACAGACGCCAGTGCTATTTGTCCTGTGTATGGCAATGGCAGCTCAATAGTTACTCTTCTTACCAGAAAACAACTCTTGCTCGTAGGACCAGAAACTGCATGTGATTCAACTCCATTTAGGACTGGGAAACAAAAGCTAGCTCACCTTACAAGAAACACACTCTGCTGTAGAGAAAATAGCACTCTTCTACTCTACTGTGTTTCCTATGGGGCCAGAACAGTGAGCTTGCTCAGAACAAAAGAACTGTGCTTCCTACACGGGCCATATCTAGTTCAACTCTGCTTAGGAAACTGACAAGAACAGTAGCTCCTCTTCAGTCCAATACACTGTAATTGCTGGGAAAAGACGCATGTGCTATTTGCACTGTGTATGCCAAAGGGAGCGCAATAGTGACTTTCCTTACCAGAAAACAACTCTTGCTCGTAGGACTAGAAACTGCATGTGATTCCACTCCATTTAGGACTGGGAAACAAATGCTAGCTCGCCTTACAAGAAACACACTCTGCTTTAGAGAAAATAGCACTCTTCTACTCTACTGTGTTTCCTATGGGGTCCAAACAGTGAGCTTGCTCAGAACAAAAGAACTGTGCTTAATACACACACGGACCACAACTAGTTCAACTCTGCTTAGGAAACTGACAAGAACAGTAGCTCCTATTCAGTCCAATACACTGTACTTGCTGGGAACAGACGCGAGTGCTATTTGCCTTGTGTAGGGCAATTGGAGCGCAATAGTGACTTTCCTTACCAGAAAACAACTCTTGTTCGTAGGACCAGAAACTGCATGTGATTCAACTCCATTTAGGACTGGGAAACAAACTCTAGCTCGCTTTACAAGAAACACACTCTGCTTTTGAGAAAAGAGCACTCTTCTACTATACTGTGTTTCCTATAGGGCCAGAAAAGTGAGCTTGCTCAGAACATAAGAACTGTGCTTCCTACACACACGGGCCATATCTAGTTCAACTCTGCTTAGGAAACTGACAAGAACAGTAGCTCCTCTTCAGTCCGATACACTGTACTTGTGGGGAACAGAAGCGAGTGATATTTGCACTGTGTATGGCAATTGGAGCACAATAGTGACTCATCTTACCAGAAAACAACTCTTGCTGGTAGGACAAAAAACTGCATGTGACTCAACTCCATTTAGGACTGGGAAACAAACGCTAGCTCGCCTTACAAGAAACACACTCTGCTTTTGAGAAAAGAGAACTCTTCTACTCTACTGTGTTTCCTTTTGGGTCTGAACAGTGAGCTTGCTCAGAACAAATGGACTGTGCTTCCTACACACACGGCCATAACTAGTTCAATTCTGCTTAGGAACCTGACAAGAACAGTAGATCCTCTTCAGTCCAATACACTGTACTTGCTGCTAACAGACGCCAGTGCTATTTGTCCTGTGTATGGCAATGGCAGCTCAATAGTTACTCTTCTTACCAGAAAACAACTCTTGCTCGTAGGACCAGAAACTGCATGTGATTCAACTCCATTTAGGACTGGGAAACAAAAGCTAGCTCACCTTACAAGAAACACACTCTGCTGTAGAGAAAAGAGCACTCTTCTACTCTACTGTGTTTCCTATGGGGCCAGAACAGTGAGCTTGCTCAGAACAAAAGAACTGTGCTTCCTACACGGGCCATATCTAGTTCAACTCTGCTTAGGAAACTGACAAGAACAGTAGCTCCTCTTCAGTCCAATACACTGTAATTGCTGGGAAAAGACGCATGTGCTATTTGCACTGTGTATGCCAAAGGGAGCGCAATAGTGACTTTCCTTACCAGAAAACAACTCTTGCTCGTAGGACTAGAAACTGCATGTGATTCCACTCCATTTAGGACTGGGAAACAAATGCTAGCTCGCCTTACAAGAAACACACTCTGCTTTAGAGAAAATAGCACTCTTCTACTCTACTGTGTTTCCTATGGGGTCCAAACAGTGAGCTTGCTCAGAACAAAAGAACTGTGCTTAATACACACACGGACCACAACTAGTTCAACTCTGCTTAGGAAACTGACAAGAACAGTAGCTCCTATTCAGTCCAATACACTGTACTTGCTGGGAACAGACGCGAGTGCTATTTGCCTTGTGTAGGGCAATTGGAGCGCAATAGTGACTTTCCTTACCAGAAAACAACTCTTGTTCGTAGGACCAGAAACTGCATGTGATTCAACTCCATTTAGGACTGGGAAACAAACTCTAGCTCGCTTTACAAGAAACACACTCTGCTTTTGAGAAAAGAGCACTCTTCTACTATACTGTGTTTCCTATAGGGCCAGAAAAGTGAGCTTGCTCAGAACATAAGAACTGTGCTTCCTACACACACGGGCCATATCTAGTTCAACTCTGCTTAGGAAACTGACAAGAACAGTAGCTCCTCTTCAGTCCGATACACTGTACTTGTGGGGAACAGAAGCGAGTGATATTTGCACTGTGTATGGCAATTGGAGCACAATAATGACTCATCTTACCAGAAAACAACTCTTGCTGGTAGGACAAAAAACTGCATGTGACTCAACTCCATTTAGGACTGGGAAACAAACGCTAGCTCGCCTTACAAGAAACACACTCTGCTTTTGAGAAAAGAGAACTCTTCTACTCTACTGTGTTTCCTATGGGGCCAGAACAGTGAGCTTGCTCAGAACAAAAGAACTGTGCTTCCTACACGGGCCATATCTAGTTCAACTCTGCTTAGGAAACTGACAAGAACAGTAGCTCCTCTTCAGTCCAATACACTGTAATTGCTGGGAAAAGACGCATGTGCTATTTGCACTGTGTATGCCAAAGGGAGCACAATAGTGACTTTCCTTACCAGAAAACAACTCTTGCTCGTAGGACTAGAAACTGCATGTGATTCCACTCCATTTAGGACTGGGAAACAAATGCTAGCTCGCCTTACAAGAAACACACTCTGCTTTAGAGAAAATAGCACTCTTCTACTCTACTGTGTTTCCTATGGTGTCCAAACAGTGAGCTTGCTCAGAACAAAAGAACTGTGCTTAATACACACACGGACCACAACTAGTTCAACTCTGCTTAGGAAACTGACAAGAACAGTAGCTCCTATTCAGTCCAATACACTGCACTTGCTGGGAACAGACGCGAGTGCTATTTGCCTTGTGTAGGGCAATTGGAGCGCAATAGTGACTTTCCTTACCAGAAAACAACTCTTGTTCGTAGGACCAGAAACTGCATGTGATTCAACTCCATTTAGGACTGGGAAACAAACTCTAGCTCGCTTTACAAGAAACATACTCTGCTTTTGAGAAAAGAGCACTCTTCTACTATACTGTGTTTCCTATAGGGCCAGAAAAGTGAGCTTGCTCAGAACATAAGAACTGTGCTTCCTACACACACGGGCCATATCTAGTTCAACTCTGCTTAGGAAACTGACAAGAACAGTAGCTCCTCTTCAGTCCGATACACTGTACTTGTGGGGAACAGACGCGAGTGCTATTTGCACTGTGTATGGCAATTGGAGCACAATAGTGACTTGTCTTACCAGAAAACAACTCTTGCTCGTTGGACAAAAAACTGCATGTGACTCAACTCCATTTAGGACTGGGAAACAAACGCTAGCTCACCTTACAAGAAACACACTCTGCTTTTGAGAAAAGAGCACTCTTCTACTCTACTGTGTTTCCTATGTGTTCCGAACAGTGAGCTTGCTCAGAACAAAAAAACTGTGCTTCCTACACACACGGCCATATCTAGTTCAACTCTGCTTAGGAAACTGACAAGAACAGTATAACCTCCACTCAAATACACTGCACATGCTGCGAACAGGCACCAGTGCTATTTGCCCTGTGTATGACAATGGGAGCGCAATAGAGACTCTTCTTACCAGAAAACAATTCTTGCTCGTAGGACCAGAAACTGCATGGGATTCAACTCCATTTAGGACTGGGATACAAACGCCAGCTTGACTACAAGAAACACACTCTGCTTTTGAGAAAAGAGCACTCATCTACTCTACTGGGTTTCCTATGGGGTCCAAACAGTGAGCTTGCTCAGAACAAAAGAACTGTGCTTCCTACACACATGGGCCATATCTAATTCAACTTTGTTTAGGTCACTGACAAGAACAGTAGCTCCTCTTCAGTCTAATACACTGTATTTGCTGGGAAGAGACGAGAGTGCTATTTGTACTCTCTATGGCAATGGGAGCGCAATAGTGACTCTTCTTACCAGAAAACAACTCTTGCTCTTAGGACCACAAACTGCATGTGACTCACCTCCATTTAGGACTGGGAAACAAACGCTAGCTCTGCTCACAAGAAACACACTCTGCTTTTGAGAAAATGCACTCTTCTACTCTACTGTGTTTCCTCTATGGCCAGAACAATGAGCTTGCTCAGAACAAAAGGACTGTGCTTCCTACACACACGGGCCGTATCTAATTCAATTCTGCTTAGGAAACTGACGAGAATAGTATACGCTCTTCAGTCAAATACACTGCACTTGCTGGGAACAGACACCAGTGCTATTTGCCCTGTGTATGACAAAGGGAGCGCAATAGTGACTCTTCTTACCAGAAAACAACTCTTGCTCATAGGACCAGAAACTGCATGAGACACAACTCCATTTAGGACTGGGAAAGAAACGCTAGCTTGCCTTACAATAAACACACTCTGCTTTTGAGAAAAGAGCACTCTTCTACTCTACTGTGTTTCCTATAGGGCCAGAACAGTGAACTTGCTCAGAACAAAAGAACTGTGCTTCCTACATACAGGGGCCATATCTAGTTCAACTCTGCTTAGGAAACTGACAAGAACAGTAGCTCCTCTTCAGTCCAATACTCTGTACATGCATGGAACAGATGCCTGTGCTATTTGCACTGTTTCTGGCAATGGGAGCGCAATAGTGACTCTTCTTACCAGAAAAATCTCTTGCTTGTAGGACCAAAAACTGCACGGGATTCAATTCCATTTCTGACTGGGAAACAAACACTAGCTCGTCTTTCAATAAACACACTCTGCTTTTAGAAAAGAGCACTCTTCTACTCTACTGTGTTTCCAATGGGGTCCAACCAGTGAGCTTGCTCGGAACAAAAGAACTGTGCTTTCTACACACACGGCCATATCTAGTTCAATTCTGTGTAGGAACCTGACAAGAACAGTAGATCCTCTTCAGTCCAATACACTGTACTTCCTGGGATCAGATGCCAGTGCTACTTGCCCTGTGTATGACAATGGGAGCGCAATAGTGACTCTTCTTTCCAGAAAACAACTCTTGCTCGTAGGACCAGAAACTGCATGGGATTCAACTCCATTTAGGACTGGGAAACAAACGCTAACTCGCCTTACAAGAAACACACTCTGCTTTTGAGAAAAGAGCAATCTTCTACTCTACTGTGTTTCCTATAAGGCCAGAACAGTGAACTTGCTCAGAACAAAAGAACTGTGCTTCCTACACACGGGCCATAACTAGTTCAACTCTGCTTAGGAAACTGACAAGAACAGTAGCTCCTCTTCAGTCCAATACACTGTACTTGCTGGGAACAGACGCGAGTGCTATTTGCACTGTGTATGGCAATGAGAGCACAATAGTGACTTTCCTTAACAGAAAACAACTCTTGCTCCTAGGAACACAAACTGCATGTGATTCAACGCCATTTAGGACTGGGAAACAAACGCTAGCTCGCCTTACAAGAAACACTCTCTGCTTTTTAGAAAAGAGCACTCTTCTACTCTACTGTGTTTCCTATGGGGTCCAAAAAGTGAGCTTGCTCAGAACAAAAGAACTGTGCTTCCTACACACACGGCCATATCTAGTTCAATTCTGCTTAGAAACCTGACAAGAACGGTAGATCCTCTTCATTCCAATACACTGTACTTGCTGGGAACAGATGCCAGTGCTATTTGTCCTGTGTATGGCAATGGCAGCGCAATAGTGACTATTCTTACCATAAAACAACTCTTGCTCATAGGACCAGAAACTGCATGTGATTCCACTCCATTTAGGACTGAGACACAAATGCTAGCTCACCTTACAAGAAACACACTCTGCTTTAGAGAAAAGAGCACTCTTCTACTCTACTGTGTTTCCTATGGGGTCCAAACAGTAAGCTTGCTCAGAACAAAAGAACTGTGCTTCCTACACACAAGGACCATATGTAGTTCAACTCAGCTTAGGAAACTGACAAGAACAGTAGCTCCTATTCAGTCCAATACACTGTACTTGCTGGGAAGACGCGAGTGCTATTTGCCCTGTGTATGGCAATGGCAGCGCAATAGTGACTTCCCTTACCAGAAAACAACTCTTGTTCGTAGGACCAGAAACTGCATGTGATTAACTCCATTTAGGACTAGGAAACAAACGCTAGCTCGCCTTACAAGAAACACACTCTGCTTTTGAGAAAAGAGCACTATTCTACTCTACTGAGTTTCCTATAGGGCCAGAACAGTGAGCTTGCTCAGAACATAATAACTGTGCTTCCTAAACACACGGGCCATATCTAGTTCAACTCTGCTTTGGAAACTGACAAGAACAGCAGCTCCTCTTCAGTCCGATACACTGTACTTGCTGAGAACAGACGTGAGTGCTATTTGCACTGTGTATGGAAATTGGAGCACAATAGTGACTCATCTTACCAGAAAACAACTCTTGCTCGTACGACCAGAAACTGCATGTAACTCAACTCCATTTAGGACTGGGAAACAAACTCTAGCTCACCTTACAAGAAACACACTCTGCTTTTGAGAAAAGAGCACTCTTCTACTCTACTGTGTTTCCTATAGGGCCAGAACAGTTAGCTTGCTCAGAACAAATGAATTGTGCTTCCTAGACACACGGGCCATATCTATTTCAACTCTGCTTAGGAAACTGAGAAGAACAGTAGCTCCTCTTCAGTCCAATACACTGTACTTGCTGGGAACAGACGCATGTGCTATTTGCACTGTGTATGGCAATGGGAGCCAATAGTGACTTTCCTTACCAGAAAACAACTCTTGCTCGTAGGACCACAAACTGCATGTGATTCAACTCCATTTAGGACTGGGAAACAAACGTTAGCTCGCCTTACAAGAAACACACTGCTTTAGAGAAAAGAGCACTATTCTACTCTACTGTGTTTCCTATGGGGTCCAAACAGTGAGCTTGCTCAGAACAAAAGAACTGTGCTTCCTACACACACGGACCATATGTAGTTCAACTCTGCTTAGGAAACTGACAAGAACAGTAGCTCCTATTCAGTCCAATACACTGTACTTGCTGGGAACAGACGCCAGTGCTATTTGTCCTGTGTATGGCAATGGCAGCGCAATAGTGACTCTTCTTACCAGAAAACAACTCTTGCTCGTAGGACCAGAAACTGCATGTGATTCAACTCCATTTAGGACTGGGAAACAAACTCTAGCTCGCTTTACAAGAAACACACTCTGCTTTTTAGAAAAGAGCACTCTTCTACTCTACTGTGTTTCCTATAGGGCCAGAACAGTGAGCTTGCTCAGAAAAAAAGAACTGTGCTTCCTACACACACGGGCCATATCTAGTTCAACTCTGCTTAGGAAACTGAGAAAAACAGTAGCTCCTCTTCAGTCCAATACACTGTACTTTCTGGGAACAGACGGGAGGGCTATTTGCACTGTGTATGGCAATGGGAGCCCAATAGTGACGTTCCTTACCAGAAAACAACTCTTGCTCGTAGGACCAGAAACTGCATGTGATTCCATTCCATTTAGGACTGGGAAACAAATGCTAGCTCGCCTTACAAGAAACACACTCTGCTTTAGAGAAAAGAGCACTCTTCTACTCTACTGTGTTTCCTATGGGTTCCAAACAGTGAGCTTGCTCAGAACAAAAGAACTGTGCTTCCTACACACACGGACCATATCTAGTTCAAGTCTTCTTAGGAACCTGACAAGAACAGTAGATCCTCTTCAGTCCAATACACTGTACTTGCTGGGAACAGACGCCAGTGCTATTTGTCCTGTGTATGGCAATGGCAGCGTAATAGTGACTCTTCTTACCAGAAAACAACTCTTGCTCGTAGGACCAGAAATTGCATGTGATTCAACTCCATTTAGGACTGGGAAACAAACTCTAGCTCGCTTTACAAGAATCACACTCCGCTTTTGAGAAAAGAGCACTCTTCTACTCTACTGTGTTTCCTATATGACCAGAACAGTGAGCTTGCTCAGAAAAAAAGAACTGTACTTCCTACACACACGGGCCATATCTAGTTCAACTCTGCTTAGGAAACTGAGAAGAACAGTAGCTCCTTTTCAAAACAATACACTGTACTTGCTGGAAACAGACGGGAAGGCTATTTGTACTGTGTATGGAAATGGGAGCACAATAGTGACTTTCCTTACCAGAAAACAACTCTTGTTCCTAGGACCAGAAACTGCATGTGATTCAACTCCATTTAGGACTAGGAAACAAATGCTAGCTCGCCTTACAAAAACACACTCTGCTTTTGAGAAAAGAGCACTCTTCTACTCTACTGTGTTTCCTATAGGGCCAGAAGAGTGAACTTGCTCAGAACATAAGAACTGTGCTTCCTACACACACGGGCCATATCTAGTTCAACTCTGCTTAGGAAACTGACAAGAACAGTAGCTCCTCGTCAGTCTGATACACTGTACTTGCTGGGAACAGACGCGAGAGCTATTTGTACTGTGTATGGCAAGGGGAGCTCAATAGTGACTTTCCTTACCAGTAAACAACTCTTGATCGTAGGACCAGAAACTGCATGTGATTCAACTCTATTTAGGACTGGGAAACAAATGCTAGCTCGCCTTACATGAAACACACTCTGTTTTTGAGAAAAGAGCACTCTTCTACTCTTCTGTGTTTCCTATAGGGCCAGAACAGTGAGCTTGCTCAGAAAAAATTAACTGTACTTCCTACACACACGGCCCATATCTAGTTCAACTCTGCTTAGGAAACTGAGAAGAACAGTAGCTCCTTTGCAGACCAATACACTGTACTTGCTGGGAACAGACAGGAGGGCTATTTGCACTGTGTATGGCAAAGGGAGCACAATAGTTACTTTCCTTACCAGAAAACAACTCTTGCTCGTAATACCAGAAACTGCATGTGATTCAACTCCATTTAGGACTGGGAAACAAATGCTAGCTCGCATACATGAAACACACTCTGCTTTTGAGAAAAGAGTACTCTTCTACTTTACTGTGTTTCCTACGGGGTCCGAACAGTTAGTTTGCACAGAACAAAATAACTGTGCTTCCTACACACACGGGCCATATCTAGTTCAACTCTGCTTAGGAAACCAACAAGAACAGTAGCTCCTCTTCAGTCCGATACACTGTACTTGCTGGGAACAGACGCATGTGCTATTTGCACTGTGTATGGCAATGGGAGCACAATAGTGACTTTCTTTACCAGAAAACAACTCTTGCTCGTAGGACCAGAAACTGCATGTGATTCAACTCCATTTAGGACTGGGAAACAAATGCTAGCTCGCCTTTCATGAAACACACTCTGCTTTTGAGAAAGAGCACTCTTCTACTCTACTGTGCTTCCTATGGGGTCCGAACAGTGAGCTTGCTCAGAACAAAAGAACTGTGCTTCCTACACACACGGGCCATATCTAGTTCAACTCTGCTTAGGAAACTGAGAAGAACAGTAGCTCCTCTTCAGTCCAATACACTGTACTTGCTGGGAACAGACAGGAGGGCTATTTGCACTGTGTATGGCAATGGGAGCGCAATAGTTACTTTCCTTACCAGAAAACAACTCTTGCTCGTAGGACAAGAAACTGCATGTGACTCAACTCCATTTAGGACTGGGAAACAAACGCTAGCTCGCCTTACAAAAAAGACACTCCGCTTTTGAGTAAATAGCAATCTTCTACTCTACTGTGTTTCCTATGGGGTCCGAACAGTGAGCCTGCTCAGAACAAAAGAACTGTGCTTCCTACATACACGACCATATCTAGTTCAATTCTGCTTAGGAAACTGACAAGAACAGTAGCTCCTCTTCAGTCCGATACACTGTACTTGTGGGGAACAGAAGCGAGTGATATTTGCACTGTGTATGGCAATTGGAGCACAATAGTGACTTGTCTTACCAGAAAACAACTCTTGCTCGTTGGACAAAAAACTGCATGTGACTCAACTCCATTTAGGACTGGGAAACAAACGCTAGCTCACCTTACAAGAAACACACTCTGCTTTTGAGAAAAGAGCACTCTTCTACTCTACTGTGTTTCCTATGTGTTCCGAACAGTGAGCTTGCTCAGAACAAAAAAACTGTGCTTCCTACACACACGGCCATATCTAGTTCAACTCTGCTTAGGAAACTGACAAGAACAGTATAACCTCCACTCAAATACACTGCACATGCTGCGAACAGGCACCAGTGCTATTTGCCCTGTGTATGACAATGGGAGCGCAATAGAGACTCTTCTTACCAGAAAACAATTCTTGCTCGTAGGACCAGAAACTGCATGGGATTCAACTCCATTTAGGACTGGGATACAAACGCCAGCTTGACTACAAGAAACACACTCTGCTTTTGAGAAAAGAGCACTCATCTACTCTACTGGGTTTCCTATGGGGTCCAAACAGTGAGCTTGCTCAGAACAAAAGAACTGTGCTTCCTACACACATGGGCCATATCTAATTCAACTTTGTTTAGGTCACTGACAAGAACAGTAGCTCCTCTTCAGTCTAATACACTGTATTTGCTGGGAAGAGACGAGAGTGCTATTTGTACTCTCTATGGCAATGGGAGCGCAATAGTGACTCTTCTTACCAGAAAACAACTCTTGCTCTTAGGACCACAAACTGCATGTGACTCACCTCCATTTAGGACTGGGAAACAAACGCTAGCTCTGCTCACAAGAAACACACTCTGCTTTTGAGAAAATGCACTCTTCTACTCTACTGTGTTTCCTCTATGGCCAGAACAATGAGCTTGCTCAGAACAAAAGGACTGTGCTTCCTACACACACGGGCCGTATCTAATTCAATTCTGCTTAGGAAACTGACGAGAATAGTATACGCTCTTCAGTCAAATACACTGCACTTGCTGGGAACAGACACCAGTGCTATTTGCCCTGTGTATGACAAAGGGAGCGCAATAGTGACTCTTCTTACCAGAAAACAACTCTTGCTCATAGGACCAGAAACTGCATGAGACACAACTCCATTTAGGACTGGGAAAGAAACGCTAGCTTGCCTTACAATAAACACACTCTGCTTTTGAGAAAAGAGCACTCTTCTACTCTACTGTGTTTCCTATAGGGCCAGAACAGTGAACTTGCTCAGAACAAAAGAACTGTGCTTCCTACACACAGGGGCCATATCTAGTTCAACTCTGCTTAGGAAACTGACAAGAACAGTAGCTCCTCTTCAGTCCAATACTCTGTACATGCATGGAACAGATGCCTGTGCTATTTGCACTGTTTCTGGCAATGGGAGCGCAATAGTGACTCTTCTTACCAGAAAAATCTCTTGCTTGTAGGACCAAAAACTGCACGGGATTCAATTCCATTTCTGACTGGGAAACAAACACTAGCTCGTCTTTCAATAAACACACTCTGCTTTTAGAAAAGAGCACTCTTCTACTCTACTGTGTTTCCAATGGGGTCCAACCAGTGAGCTTGCTTGGAACAAAAGAACTGTGCTTTCTACACACACGGCCATATCTAGTTCAATTCTGTGTAGGAACCTGACAAGAACAGTAGATCCTCTTCAGTCCAATACACTGTACTTCCTGGGATCAGATGCCAGTGCTACTTGCCCTGTGTATGACAATGGGAGCGCAATAGTGACTCTTCTTACCAGAAAACAACTCTTGCTCGTAGGACCAGAAACTGCATGGGATTCAACTCCATTTAGGACTGGGAAACAAACGCTAACTCGCCTTACAAGAAACACACTCTGCTTTTGAGAAAAGAGCAATCTTCTACTCTACTGTGTTTCCTATAAGGCCAGAACAGTGAACTTGCTCAGAACAAAAGAACTGTGCTTCCTACACACGGGCCATAACTAGTTCAACTCTGCTTAGGAAACTGACAAGAACAGTAGCTCCTCTTCAGTCCAATACACTGTACTTGCTGGGAACAGACGCGAGTGCTATTTGCACTGTGTATGGCAATGAGAGCACAATAGTGACTTTCCTTAACAGAAAACAACTCTTGCTCCTAGGAACACAAACTGCATGTGATTCAACGCCATTTAGGACTGGGAAACAAACGCTAGCTCGCCTTACAAGAAACACTCTCTGCTTTTTAGAAAAGAGCACTCTTCTACTCTACTGTGTTTCCTATGGGGTCCAAAAAGTGAGCTTGCTCAGAACAAAAGAACTGTGCTTCCTACACACACGGCCATATCTAGTTCAATTCTGCTTAGAAACCTGACAAGAACGGTAGATCCTCTTCATTCCAATACACTGTACTTGCTGGGAACAGATGCCAGTGCTATTTGTCCTGTGTATGGCAATGGCAGCGCAATAGTGACTATTCTTACCATAAAACAACTCTTGCTCATAGGACCAGAAACTGCATGTGATTCCACTCCATTTAGGACTGAGACACAAATGCTAGCTCACCTTACAAGAAACACACTCTGCTTTAGAGAAAAGAGCACTCTTCTACTCTACTGTGTTTCCTATGGGGTCCAAACAGTAAGCTTGCTCAGAACAAAAGAACTGTGCTTCCTACACACAAGGACCATATGTAGTTCAACTCAGCTTAGGAAACTGACAAGAACAGTAGCTCCTATTCAGTCCAATACACTGTACTTGCTGGGAAGACGCGAGTGCTATTTGCCCTGTGTATGGCAATGGCAGCGCAATAGTGACTTCCCTTACCAGAAAACAACTCTTGTTCGTAGGACCAGAAACTGCATGTGATTAACTCCATTTAGGACTAGGAAACAAACGCTAGCTCGCCTTACAAGAAACACACTCTGCTTTTGAGAAAAGAGCACTATTCTACTCTACTGAGTTTCCTATAGGGCCAGAACAGTGAGCTTGCTCAGAACATAATAACTGTGCTTCCTAAACACACGGGCCATATCTAGTTCAACTCTGCTTTGGAAACTGACAAGAACAGCAGCTCCTCTTCAGTCCGATACACTGTACTTGCTGAGAACAGACGTGAGTGCTATTTGCACTGTGTATGGAAATTGGAGCACAATAGTGACTCATCTTACCAGAAAACAACTCTTGCTCGTACGACCAGAAACTGCATGTAACTCAACTCCATTTAGGACTGGGAAACAAACTCCAGCTCACCTTACAAGAAACACACTCTGCTTTTGAGAAAAGAGCACTCTTCTACTCTACTGTGTTTCCTATAGGGCCAGAACAGTTAGCTTGCTCAGAACAAATGAATTGTGCTTCCTAGACACACGGGCCATATCTAGTTCAACTCTGCTTAGGAAACTGAGAAGAACAGTAGCTCCTCTTCAGTCCAATACACTGTACTTGCTGGGAACAGACGCATGTGCTATTTGCACTGTGTATGGCAATGGGAGCGCAATAGTGACTTTCCTTACCAGAAAACAACTCTTGCTCGTAGGACCACAAACTGCATGTGATTCAACTCCATTTAGGACTGGGAAACAAACGTTAGCTCGCCTTACAAGAAACACACTGCTTTAGAGAAAAGAGCACTCTTCTACTCTACTGTGTTTCCTATGGGGTCCAAACAGTGAGCTTGCTCAGAACAAAAGAACTGTGCTTCCTACACACACGGACCATATCTAGTTCAAGTCTTCTTAGGAACCTGACAAGAACAGTAGATCCTCTTCAGTCCAATACACTGTACTTGCTGGGAACAGACGCCAGTGCTATTTGTCCTGTGTATGGCAATGGCAGCGTAATAGTGACTCTTCTTACCAGAAAACAACTCTTGCTCGTAGGACCAGAAATTGCATGTGATTCAACTCCATTTAGGACTGGGAAACAAACTCTAGCTCGCTTTACAAGAATCACACTCCGCTTTTGAGAAAAGAGCACTCTTCTACTCTACTGTGTTTCCTATATGACCAGAACAGTGAGCTTGCTCAGAAAAAAAGAACTGTACTTCCTACACACGGGCCATATCTAGTTCAACTCTGCTTAGGAAACTGAGAAGAACAGTAGCTCCTTTTCAAAACAATACACTGTACTTGCTGGAAACAGACGGGAAGGCTATTTGCACTGTGTATGGAAATGGGAGCACAATAGTGACTTTCCTTACCAGAAAACAACTCTTGTTCCTAGGACCAGAAACTGCATGTGATTCAACTCCATTTAGGACTAGGAAACAAATGCTAGCTCGCCTTACAAAAACACACTCTGCTTTTGAGAAAAGAGCACTCTTCTACTCTACTGTGTTTCCTATAGGGCCAGAAGAGTGAACTTGCTCAGAACATAAGAACTGTGCTTCCTACACACACGGGCCATATCTAGTTCAACTCTGCTTAGGAAACTGACAAGAACAGTAGCTCCTCGTCAGTCTGATACACTGTACTTGCTGGGAACAGACGCGAGAGCTATTTGCACTGTGTATGGCAAGGGGAGCTCAATAGTGACTTTCCTTACCAGTAAACAGCTCTTGATCGTAGGACCAGAAACTGCATGTGATTCAACTCTATTTAGGACTGGGAAACAAATGCTAGCTCGCCTTACATGAAACACACTCTGTTTTTGAGAAAAGAGCACTCTTCTACTCTTCTGTGTTTCCTATAGGGCCAGAACAGTGAGCTTGCTCAGAAAAAAATAACTGTACTTCCTACACACACGGGCCCATATCTAGTTCAACTCTGCTTAGGAAACTGAGAAGAACAGTAGCTCCTTTGCAGACCAATACACTGTACTTGCTGGGACAGACAGGAGGGCTATTTGCACTGTGTATGGCAAAGGGAGCACATAGTTACTTTCCTTACCAGAAAACAACTCTTGCTCGTAATACCAGAAACTGCATGTGATTCAACTCCATTTAGGACTGGGAAACAAATGCTAGCTCGCATACATGAAACACACTCTGCTTTTGAGAAAAGAGTACTCTTCTACTTTACTGTGTTTCCTACGGGGTCCGAACAGTTAGTTTGCACAGAACAAAATAACTGTGCTTCCTACACACACGGGCCATATCTAGTTCAACTCTGCTTAGGAAACCAACAAGAACAGTAGCTCCTCTTCAGTCCGATACACTGTACTTGCTGGGAACAGACGCATGTGCTATTTGCACTGTGTATGGCAATGGGAGCACAATAGTGACTTTCTTTACCAGAAAACAACTCTTGCTCGTAGGACCAGAAACTGCATGTGATTCAACTCCATTTAGGACTGGGAAACAAATGCTAGCTCGCCTTTCATGAAACACACTCTGCTTTTGAGAAAAGAGCACTCTTCTACTCTACTGTGCTTCCTATGGTGTCCGAACAGTGAGCTTGCTCAGAACAAAAGAACTGTGCTTCCTACACACACGGGCCATATCTAGTTCAACTCTGCTTAGGAAACTGAGAAGAACAGTAGCTCCTCTTCAGTCCAATACACTGTACTTGCTGGGAACAGACAGGAGGGCTATTTGCACTGTGTATGGCAATGGGAGCGCAATAGTTACTTTCCTTACCAGAAAACAACTCTTGCTCGTAGGACCAGAAACTGCATGTGATTCAACTCCATTTAGGACTGGGAAACAAACGCTAGCTCGCCTTACAAAAAAGACACTCCGCTTTTGAGAAAATAGCAATCTTCTACTCTACTGTGTTTCCTATGGGGTCCGAACAGTGAGCCTGCTCAGAACAAAAGAACTGTGCTTCCTACATACACGACCATATCTAGTTCAATTCTGCTTAGGAACCTGACAAGAACAGTAGATCCTCTTCAGTCCAATACACTGTACTTGTTGGGAACAGACGCCAGTGCTATTTGTCCTGTGTATGGCAATAGCAGCGCAATAGTGACTCTTCTTACTATATAACAACTCTTGCTCATAGGACCAGAACCTGCATGTGATTCAACTCCATTTTGGACTGGGAAACAAAAGCTAGCTCACTTTACAAGAAACACACTGCTTTAGAGAAAAGAGCACTCTTCTACTCTACTGTGTTTCCTATAGGGCCAGAAGAGTGAGCTTGCTCAGAACAAAAGAACTGTGCTTCCTACACACGGGCCATATCTAGTTCAACTCTGCTTAGGAAACTGACAAGAACAGTAGCTCCTCTTCAGTCCGATACACCGTACATGCTGGGAAAAGACGCAAGTGCTATTTGCCATGTGTAGGGCAATGGGAGCGCAATAGAGACTTTCCTTACCAGAAAACAACTCTTGTTCGTAGGACCAGAAACTGCATGGGATTCAACTCCATTTAGGACTAGGAAAAAAAACGCTAGCTTGCCTTACAAAAACACACTCTGCTTTTGAGAAAAGAGCACACCTCTACTCTACTGTGTTTCCTATAGGGCCAGAACAGTGAGCTTGCTCAGAACATAAGAACTGTTCTTCCTACACACACGGGCCATATCATGTTCAACTCTGCTTAGGAAACTGACAAGAACAGTAGCTCCTCTTCAGTCCGATACACTGTACTTGCTGGGAACAGACGCGGGAGCTATTTGCACTGTGTATGGCAAGGGGAGCACAATAGTGACTTTCCTTACTAGAAAACAACTCTTGCTCTTAGGACCAGAAACTGCATGTGATTCAACTCCATTTAGGACTGGGAAACAAACGCTAGCTCGCCTTACAAGAAACACACTCTGCTTTTGAGAAAAGAGCACTCTTCTACTCTACTGTGTTTCCTATGGTGTCCGAACAGTGAGCTTGCTCAGAACAAAAGAACTGTGCTTCCTACACACACGGCCATATCTAGTTCAATTCTGCTTAGGAACCTGACAGGAACAGTAGATCCTCTTCAGTCCAATACACTGTACTTGCTGGGAACATACGCCAGTGCTATTTGTCCTGTGTATGGCAATGGTAGCGCAATAGTGACTCTTCTTACCATAAAACAACTCTTGCTCATAGGACTAGAAACTGCATGTGATTCAACTCCATTTAGGACTGGGAAACAAAAGCTAGCTCGCCTTACAAGAAACACACTCTGCTTTAGAGAAAAGAGCACTCTTCTACTCTACTGTTTTTCCTATATGGCCATAACAGTGAGCTTGGTCAGAACAAAAGAACTGTGCTTCCTACACACGGGCCATAACTAGTTCAACTCTGCTTAGGAAACTGACAAGAACAGTACCTCCTCTTCATTCCGAAACACTGTACTTGCTGGGAACTGACGCGAGTGCTATTTGCACTGTGTATGGCAATGGGAGCGCAATAGTGACTTTCCTTACCAGAAAACAACTATTGCTCATAGAACCAGAAACTGCATGTGATTCAACTCCATTTAGGACTAGGATACAAATGCTAGCTCGCCTTACATGAAACACACTCTGCTTTTGAGAAAAGAGCACTCTTCTATTCTACTGTGCTTCCTATGGGGTTCCGAACAGTGAGCTTGCTCAGAACAAAAGAACTGTGCTTCCTACACACACCGGCCATATCTAGTTCAACTCTGCTTAGGAAACTGAGAAGAACAGTAGCTCCTCTTCTGTCAAAGACACTGTACTTTCGGGGAACAGACGCGAGTGCTATTTGCACTGTGTATGGCAATTGGAGCACAATAGTGACTCGTCTTACCAGAAAACAACTCTTGCTGGTAGGACAAAAAACTGCATGTGACTCAACTCCATTTAGGACTGGGAAACAAACGCTAGCTCGCCTTACAAGAAACACACTCTGCTTTTGAGAAAAGAGAACTCTTCTACTCTACTGTGTTTCCTTTTGGGTCTGAACAGTGAGCTTGCTCAGAACAAATGGACTGTGCTTCCTACACACACGGCCATAACTAGTTCAATTCTGCTTAGGAACCTGACAAGAACAGTAGATCCTCTTCAGTCCAATACACTGTACTTGCTGCTAACAGACGCCAGTGCTATTTGTCCTGTGTATGGCAATGGCAGCTCAATAGTTACTCTTCTTACCAGAAAACAACTCTTGCTCGTAGGACCAGAAACTGCATGTGATTCAACTCCATTTAGGACTGGGAAACAAAAGCTAGCTCACCTTACAAGAAACACACTCTGCTGTAGAGAAAAGAGCACTCTTCTACTCTACTGTGTTTCCTATGGGGCCAGAACAGTGAGCTTGCTCAGAACAAAAGAACTGTGCTTCCTACACGGGCCATATCTAGTTCAACTCTGCTTAGGAAACTGACAAGAACAGTAGCTCCTCTTCAGTCCAATACACTGTAATTGCTGGGAAAAGACGCATGTGCTATTTGCACTGTGTATGCCAAAGGGAGCGCAATAGTGACTTTCCTTACCAGAAAACAACTCTTGCTCGTAGGACTAGAAACTGCATGTGATTCCACTCCATTTAGGACTGGGAAACAAATGCTAGCTCGCCTTACAAGAAACACACTCTGCTTTAGAGAAAATAGCACTCTTCTACTCTACTGTGTTTCCTATGGGGTCCAAACAGTGAGCTTGCTCAGAACAAAAGAACTGTGCTTAATACACACACGGACCACAACTAGTTCAACTCTGCTTAGGAAACTGACAAGAACAGTAGCTCCTATTCAGTCCAATACACTGTACTTGCTGGGAACAGACGCGAGTGCTATTTGCCTTGTGTAGGGCAATTGGAGCGCAATAGTGACTTTCCTTACCAGAAAACAACTCTTGTTCGTAGGACCAGAAACTGCATGTGATTCAACTCCATTTAGGACTGGGAAACAAACTCTAGCTCGCTTTACAAGAAACACACTCTGCTTTTGAGAAAAGAGCACTCTTCTACTATACTGTGTTTCCTATAGGGCCAGAAAAGTGAGCTTGCTCAGAACATAAGAACTGTGCTTCCTACACACACGGGCCATATCTAGTTCAACTCTGCTTAGGAAACTGACAAGAACAGTAGCTCCTCTTCAGTCCGATACACTGTACTTGTGGGGAACAGAAGCGAGTGATATTTGCACTGTGTATGGCAATTGGAGCACAATAGTGACTTGTCTTACCAGAAAACAACTCTTGCTCGTTGGACAAAAAACTGCATGTGACTCAACTCCATTTAGGACTGGGAAACAAACGCTAGCTCACCTTACAAGAAACACACTCTGCTTTTGAGAAAAGAGCACTCTTCTACTCTACTGTGTTTCCTATGTGTTCCGAACAGTGAGCTTGCTCAGAACAAAAAAACTGTGCTTCCTACACACACGGCCATATCTAGTTCAACTCTGCTTAGGAAACTGACAAGAACAGTATAACCTCCACTCAAATACACTGCACATGCTGCGAACAGGCACCAGTGCTATTTGCCCTGTGTATGACAATGGGAGCGCAATAGAGACTCTTCTTACCAGAAAACAATTCTTGCTCGTAGGACCAGAAACTGCATGGGATTCAACTCCATTTAGGACTGGGATACAAACGCCAGCTTGACTACAAGAAACACACTCTGCTTTTGAGAAAAGAGCACTCATCTACTCTACTGGGTTTCCTATGGGGTCCAAACAGTGAGCTTGCTCAGAACAAAAGAACTGTGCTTCCTACACACATGGGCCATATCTAATTCAACTTTGTTTAGGTCACTGACAAGAACAGTAGCTCCTCTTCAGTCTAATACACTGTATTTGCTGGGAAGAGACGAGAGTGCTATTTGTACTCTCTATGGCAATGGGAGCGCAATAGTGACTCTTCTTACCAGAAAACAACTCTTGCTCTTAGGACCACAAACTGGATGTGACTCACCTCCATTTAGGACTGGGAAACAAACGCTAGCTCTGCTCACAAGAAACACACTCTGCTTTTGAGAAAATGCACTCTTCTACTCTACTGTGTTTCCTCTATGGCCAGAACAATGAGCTTGCTCAGAACAAAAGGACTGTGCTTCCTACACACACGGGCCGTATCTAATTCAATTCTGCTTAGGAAACTGACGAGAATAGTATACGCTCTTCAGTCAAATACACTGCACTTGCTGGGAACAGACACCAGTGCTATTTGCCCTGTGTATGACAAAGGGAGCGCAATAGTGACTCTTCTTACCAGAAAACAACTCTTGCTCATAGGACCAGAAACTGCATGAGACACAACTCCATTTAGGACTGGGAAAGAAACGCTAGCTTGCCTTACAATAAACACACTCTGCTTTTGAGAAAAGAGCACTCTTCTACTCTACTGTGTTTCCTATAGGGCCAGAACAGTGAACTTGCTCAGAACAAAAGAACTGTGCTTCCTACACACAGGGGCCATATCTAGTTCAACTCTGCTTAGGAAACTGACAAGAACAGTAGCTCCTCTTCAGTCCAATACTCTGTACATGCATGGAACAGATGCCTGTGCTATTTGCACTGTTTCTGGCAATGGGAGCGCAATAGTGACTCTTCTTACCAGAAAAATCTCTTGCTCGTAGGACCAAAAACTGCACGGGATTCAATTCCATTTCTGACTGGGAAACAAACACTAGCTCGTCTTTCAATAAACACACTCTGCTTTTAGAAAAGAGCACTCTTCTACTCTACTGTGTTTCCAATGGGGTCCAACCAGTGAGCTTGCTCGGAACAAAAGAACTGTGCTTTCTACACACACGGCCATATCTAGTTCAATTCTGTGTAGGTACCTGACAAGAACAGTTGATCCTCTTCAGTCCAATACACTGTACTTCCTGGGATCAGATGCCAGTGCTACTTGCCCTGTGTATGACAATGGGAGCGCAATAGTGACTCTTCTTACCAGAAAACAACTCTTGCTCGTAGGACCAGAAACTGCATGGGATTCAACTCCATTTAGGACTGGGAAACAAATGCTAACTCGCCTTACAAGAAACACACTCTGCTTTTGAGAAAAGAGCAATCTTCTACTCTACTGTGTTTCCTATAAGGCCAGAACAGTGAACTTGCTCAGAACAAAAGAACTGTGCTTCCTACACACGGGCCATAACTAGTTCAACTCTGCTTAGGAAACTGACAAGAACAGTAGCTCCTCTTCAGTCCAATACACTGTACTTGCTGGGAACAGACGCGAGTGCTATTTGCACTGTGTATGGCAATTGGAGCACAATAGTGACTTTCCTTAACAGAAAACAACTCTTGCTCCTAGGAACACAAACTGCATGTGATTCAACGCCATTTAGGACTGGGAAACAAACGCTAGCTCGCCTTACAAGAAACACTCTCTGCTTTTTAGAAAAGAGCACTCTTCTACTCTACTGTGTTTCCTATGGGGTCCAAAAAGTGAGCTTGCTCAGAACAAAAGAACTGTGCTTCCTACACACACGGCCATATCTAGTTCAATTCTGCTTAGAAACCTGACAAGAACGGTAGATCCTCTTCATTCCAATACACTGTACTTGCTGGGAACAGATGCCAGTGCTATTTGTCCTGTGTATGGCAATGGCAGCGCAATAGTGACTATTCTTACCATAAAACAACTCTTGCTCATAGGACCAGAAACTGCATGTGATTCCACTCCATTTGGGACTGAGACACAAATGCTAGCTCACCTTACAAGAAACACACTCTGCTTTAGAGAAAAGAGCACTCTTCTACTCTACTGTGTTTCCTATGGGGTCCAAACTGTAAGCTTGCTCAGAACAAAAGAACTGTGCTTCCTACACACAAGGACCATATGTAGTTCAACTCAGCTTAGGAAACTGACAAGAACAGTAGCTCCTATTCAGTCCAATACACTGTACTTGCTGGGAAGACGCGAGTGCTATTTGCCCTGTGTATGGCAATGGCAGCGCAATAGTGACTTCCCTTACCAGAAAACAACTCTTGTTCGTAGGACCAGAAACTGCATGTGATTAACTCCATTTAGGACTAGGAAACAAACGCTAGCTCGCCTTACAAGAAACACACTCTGCTTTTGAGAAAAGAGCACTATTCTACTCTACTGTGTTTCCTATAGGGCCAGAACAGTGAGCTTGCTCAGAACATAATAACTGTGCTTCCTAAACACACGGGCCATATCTAGTTCAACTCTGCTTTGGAAACTGACAAGAACAGCAGCTCCTCTTCAGTCCGATACACTGTAATTGCTGGGAACAGACGCGGGAGCTATTTGCACTGTGTATGGCAAGGGGAGCACAATAGTGACTTTCCTTACTAGAAAACAACTCTTGCTCTTAGGACCAGAAACTGCATGTGATTCAACTCCATTTAGGACTGGGAAACAAACGCTAGCTCGCCTTACAAGAAACACACTCTGCTTTTGAGAAAAGAGCACTCTTCTACTCTACTGTGTTTCCTATGGTGTCCGAACAGTGAGCTTGCTCAGAACAAAAGAACTGTGCTTCCTACACACACGGCCATATCTAGTTCAATTCTGCTTAGGAACCTGACAGGAACAGTAGATCCTCTTCAGTCCAATACACTGTACTTGCTGGGAACAGACGCCAGTGCTATTTGTCCTGTGTATGGCAATGGTAGCGCAATAGTGACTCTTCTTACCATAAAACAACTCTTGCTCATAGGACTAGAAACTGCATGTGATTCAACTCCATTTAGGACTGGGAAACAAAAGCTAGCTCGCCTTACAAGAAACACACTCTGCTTTAGAGAAAAGAGCACTCTTCTACTCTACTGTTTTTCCTATATGGCCATAACAGTGAGCTTGGTCAGAACAAAAGAACTGTGCTTCCTACACACGGGCCATAACTAGTTCAACTCTGCTTAGGAAACTGACAAGAACAGTACCTCCTCTTCATTCCGAAACACTGTACTTGCTGGGAACTGACGCGAGTGCTATTTGCACTGTGTATGGCAATGGGAGCGCAATAGTGACTTTCCTTACCAGAAAACAACTATTGCTCATAGAACCAGAAACTGCATGTGATTCAACTCCATTTAGGACTAGGATACAAATGCTAGCTCGCCTTACATGAAACACACTCTGCTTTTGAGAAAAGAGCACTCTTCTATTCTACTGTGCTTCCTATGGGGTCCGAACAGTGAGCTTGCTCAGAACAAAAGAACTGTGCTTCCTACACACACCGGCCATATCTAGTTCAACTCTGCTTAGGAAACTGAGAAGAACAGTAGCTCCTCTTCAGTCAAAGACACTGTACTTTCGGGGAACAGACGCGAGTGCTATTTGCACTGTGTATGGCAATTGGAGCACAATAGTGACTCGTCTTACCAGAAAACAACTCTTGCTCGTAGGACCAGAAACTGCATGGGATTCAACTCCATTTAGGACTGGGAAACAAATGCTAACTCGCCTTACAAGAAACACACTCTGCTTTTGAGAAAAGAGCAATCTTCTACTCTACTGTGTTTCCTATAAGGCCAGAACAGTGAACTTGCTCAGAACAAAAGAACTGTGCTTCCTACACACGGGCCATAACTAGTTCAACTCTGCTTAGGAAACTGACAAGAACAGTAGCTCCTCTTCAGTCCAATACACTGTACTTGCTGGGAACAGACGCATGTGCTATTTGCACTGTGTATGGCAATGGGAACGCAATAGTGACTTTCCTTACCAGAAAACAACTCTTGCTCGTAGGACCAGAAACTGCATGTGATTCAACTTCATTTAGGACTGGGAAACAAACGCTAGCTCGCCTTACAAGAAACACACTGCTTTAGAGAAAAGAGCACTCTTCAACTCTACTGTGTTTCCTATGGGGTCCGAACCGTGAGCTTGCTCAGAACAAAAGTACTGTGCTTCCTACACACACGGACCATATGTAGTTCAACTCTGCTTAGGAAACTGACAAGAACAGTAGCTCCTCTTCAGTCCAATACACTGTACTTGCTGGGAACAGACGCGAGTGCTATTTACACTGTGTATGGCAATTAGAGCGCAATAGTGACTTTCCTTACCAGAAAACAACTCTTGCTCGTAGGACCACAAACTGCATGTGATTCAACGCCATTTAGGACTGGGAAACAAATGCTAGCTTGCCTTACAAGAAACACACTCTGCTTTAGAAAAAGAGCACTCTTCTACTCTACTGTGTTTCCTACAGGGCCAGAACAGTGAGCTTGCTCAGAACAAAAGAACTGTGCTTCCCACACACGGGCCATATCTAGTTCAACTCTGCTTAGGAAACTGACAAGAACAGTAGATCCTCTTCAGTCCAATACACTGTACTTGCTGGGAACAGACGCCAGTGCTATTTGCACTGTGTATGGCAATTGGAGCACAATAGTGACTCGTCTTACCAGAAAACAACTCTTATTCATAGAACAAAAAACTGCATGTGACTCAACTCCATTTAGGACTGGGAAACAAACTCTAGCTCGCTTTACAAGAAACACACTCTGCTTTTGAGAAAAGAGCACTCTTCTACTCTACTGTGCTTCCTATAGGGCCAGAACAGTTAGCTTGCTCAGAACAAATGAACTGTGCTTCCTAGACACACGGGCCATATCTAGTTCAACTCTGCTTAGGAAACTGAGAAGAACAGTAGCTCCTCTTCAGTCCAATACACTGTACTTGCTGGGAACAGACGCTTGTGCTATTTGCACTGTGTATGGCAATGGGAGCACAACAGTGACTTTCCTAACCAGAAAACAACTCTTGGTCGTAGGACCAGAAACTGCATGTGATTCAACTCCATTTAGGACTGGGAAACAAACGCTAACTCACCTTACAAGAAACACACTGCTTTAGAGAAAAGAGCACTCTTCTACTCTCCTGTGTTTCCTATGGGGTCCAAACAGTGTGCTTGCTCAGAACAAAAGAACTGTGGTTCCTACACACACGGACCATATGTAGTTCAACTCTGCATAGGAAACTGACAAGAACAGTAGCTCCTCTTCATTCCAATACACTGTACTTGCTGGGAACAGACGCGAGTGATATTTGCAAAGTGTATGGCAATGGGAGCACAATGTGACTTTCCTTACCAGAAAACAACTCTTGTTCGTAGGACCTGAAACTACTTGTGATTCAACTCCATTTAGGACTAGGAAACAAACGCTAGCTTGCCTTACAAGAAACACACTCTGCATTAGAGAAAAGAGCACTCTTCTACTCTAATGTGTTTCCTATAGGGCCAGAACAGTGAGCTTGCTCAGAACATAAGAACTGTGCTTCCTACACACACGGGCCATAACTAGTTCAACTCTGCTTAGGAAACTGACAAGAAGAGTAGCTCCTCTTCAGTCCGATACACTGTACATCCTGGGAACAGACGCGAGTGCTATTTGCACTGTGTATGCAATGGGAGCGCAATAGTGACTTTCCTTACCAGAAAACAACTCTTGCTCGTAGGACCAGAAACTGCATGTGATTCAACTCAATTTAGGACTTGGAAACAAATGCTAGCTCGCCTTACAAGAAACACACTCTGCTTTTGAGAAAAGAGCACTCTTCTACTCTACTGTGTTTCCTATATGGTCCAAACAGTGAGTTTGCTCAGAAAAAACGAACTGTGCTTCCTACACACACGGCCATATCTAGTTCAAGTCTGCTTAGGAACCTGACAAGAACAGTAGATCCTCTTCAGTCCAATACACTGTACTTGCTGGGAACAGACGCCAGTGCTATTTGTCCTGTGTATGGCAATGGCAGCACAATAGTTACTCTTCTTACCATAAAACAACTCTTGCTCGCAGGACCAGAAACTGCATGTGATTCAACTCCATTTAGGACTGGGAAACAAATGCTAGCTCGCCTTACATGAAACACACTCTGCTTTTGAGAAAAGAGCACTCTTCTACTCTACTGTGTTTCCTATGGGGTCCGAACAGTGAGCTTGCTCAGAACAAAAGAACTATGCTTCCTACACACACGTGCCATATCTAGTTCAACTCTGCTTAGGAAACTGACAAGAACAGTAGCTCCTCTTCAGTCCAATACATTTTACATGCGGGGAACAGACGCGAGTGCTATTTGTACTGTGTATGGCAATTGGAGCACAATAGTGACTCGTCATACCAGAAAACAACTCTTGCTCGTAGGACCAAAAACTGCATGTGACTCAACTCCATTTAGGACTGGGAAACAATCACTAGCTCGACTTCCAAAAAACACACTCTGCTTTTGAGAAAAGAGCACTCTTCTACTCTACTGTGCTTCCTAGAGTGCGACTTGCTCAGAAAAAAAGAACTGTGCATCCTACACACACGGGCCATACCTAGTTCAACTCTTCTTAGGAAACTGAGAAGAACAGTAGCTCCTCTTCAGTCCAATACACTGTACTTGCTGGGAACAGACGGGAGGGCTATTTGCACTGTGTATGGCAATGGGAGCGCAATAGTGACTTTCTTTACCAGAAAACAACTCTTGCTCGTAGGACCAGAAACTGCATGTGATTCCACTCCATTTAGGACTGGGAAACAAACGGTAGCTCGCCTTACAAGAAACACACTCTGCTTTAGAGAAAAGAGCACTCTTCTACTCTACTGTGTTTCCTATGGGGTCCAAACAGTGAGCTTGCTCAGAACAAAAGAACTGTGCTTCCTACACACACAGACCATATCTGGTTCAACTCTGCTTAGTAAACTGACAAGAACAGTAGCTCCTATTCAGTCCAATACACTGTACTTGCTGGGAAAAGACGCGAGTGCTATTTGCCTTGTGTAGGGCAATGGGAGCACAATAGTGACTTTCCTTACCATAAAACAACTCTTGCTCGTAGGACCAGAAACTCCATGTGATTCAACTCTATTTAGGTCTGGGAAACAAACGCTAGCTCGCCTTACATGAAACACACTCTGCTTTTGAGAAAAGAGCACTCTTCTACTCTACTGTGTTTCCTATGGGTTCCGAACAGTGAGCTTGCTCAGAACAAAAGAACTGTGCTTCCTACACACAAGGGCCATATCTAGTTCAACTCTGCTTAGGAAACTGAGAAGAACAGTAGCTCCTTTGCAGACCAATACACTGTACTTGCTGGGAACAGACAGGAGGGCTATTTGCACTGTGTATGGCAATGGCAGCGCAAAAGTGACTCTTCTTACCATAAAACAACTCTTGCTCGTAGGACTAGAAACTGCATGTGATTCAACTCCATTTAGGACTGGGAAACAAATGCTAGATCGCATACATGAAACACACTCTGCTTTTGAGAAAAGAGTACTCTTCTACTTTACTGTGTTTCCTACGGGGTCCGAACAGTTAGTTTGCACAGAACAAAATAACTGTGCTTCCTACACACACGGGCCATATCTAGTTCAACTCTGCTTAGGAAACCAACAAGAACAGTAGCTCCTCTTCAGTCCGATACACTGTACTTGCTGGGAACAGACGCATGTGCTATTTGCACTGTGTATGGCAATGGGAGCACAATAGTGACTTTCTTTACCAGAAAACAACTCTTGCTCGTAGGACCAGAAACTGCATGTGATTCAACTCCATTTAGGACTGGGAAACAAATGCTAGCTCGCCTTTCATGAAACACACTCTGCTTTTGAGAAAAGAGCACTCTTCTACTCTATTGTGCTTCCTATGGGGTCCGAACAGTGAGCTTGCTCAGAACAAAAGAACTGTGCTTCCTACACACACGGGCCATATCTAGTTCAACTCTGCTTAGGAAACTGAGAAGAACAGTAGCTCCTCTTCAGTCCAATACACTGTACTTGCTGGAAACAGACAGGAGGGCTATTTGCACTGTGTATGGCAATGGGAGCGCAATAGTTACTTTCCTTACCAGAAAACAACTCTTGCTCGTAGGACCAGAAACTGCATGTGACTCAACTCCATTTAGGACTGGGAAACAAACGCTAGCTCGCCTTACAAAAAAGACACTCCGCTTTTGAGAAAATAGCAATCTTCTACTCTACTGTGTTTCCTATGGGGTCCGAACAGTGAGCCTGCTCAGAACAAAAGAACTGTGCTTCCTACATACACGACCATATCTAGTTCAATTCTGCTTAGGAACCTGACAAGAACAGTAGATCCTCTTCAGTCCAATACACTGTACTTGTTGGGAACAGACGCCAGTGCTATTTGTCCTGTGTATGGCAATAGCAGCGCAATAGTGACTCTTCTTACTATATAACAACTCTTGCTCATAGGACCAGAACCTGCATGTGATTCAACTCCATTTTGGACTGGGAAACAAAAGCTAGCTCACCTTACAAGAAACACACTGCTTTAGAGAAAAGAGCACTCTTCTACTCTACTGTGTTTCCTATAGGGCCAGAAGAGTGAGCTTGCTCAGAACAAAAGAACTGTGCTTCCTACACACGGGCCATATCTAGTTCAACTCTGCTTAGGAAACTGACAAGAACAGTAGCTCCTCTTCAGTCCGATACACCGTACATGCTGGGAAAAGACGCAAGTGCTATTTGCCATGTGTAGGGCAATGGGAGCGCAATAGAGACTTTCCTTACCAGAAAACAACTCTTGTTCGTAGGACCAGAAACTGCATGGGATTCAACTCCATTTAGGACTAGGAAAAAAACGCTAGCTTGCCTTACAAAAACACACTCTGCTTTTGAGAAAAGAGCACACCTCTACTCTACTGTGTTTCCTATAGGGCCAGAACAGTGAGCTTGCTCAGAACATAAGAACTGTTCTTCCTACACACACGGGCCATATCATGTTCAACTCTGCTTAGGAAACTGACAAGAACAGTAGCTCCTCTTCAGTCCGATACACTGTAATTGCTGGGAACAGACGCGGGAGCTATTTGCACTGTGTATGGCAAGGGGAGCACAATAGTGACTTTCCTTACTAGAAAACAACTCTTGCTCTTAGGACCAGAAACTGCATGTGATTCAACTCCATTTAGGACTGGGAAACAAACGCTAGCTCGCCTTACAAGAAACACACTCTGCTTTTGAGAAAAGAGCACTCTTCTACTCTACTGTGTTTCCTATGGTGTCCGAACAGTGAGCTTGCTCAGAACAAAAGAACTGTGCTTCCTACACACACGGCCATATCTAGTTCAATTCTGCTTAGGAACCTGACAGGAACAGTAGATCCTCTTCAGTCCAATACACTGTACTTGCTGGGAACAGACGCCAGTGCTATTTGTCCTGTGTATGGCAATGGTAGCGCAATAGTGACTCTTCTTACCATAAAACAACTCTTGCTCATAGGACTAGAAACTGCATGTGATTCAACTCCATTTAGGACTGGGAAACAAAAGCTAGCTCGCCTTACAAGAAACACACTCTGCTTTAGAGAAAAGAGCACTCTTCTACTCTACTGTTTTTCCTATATGGCCATAACAGTGAGCTTGGTCAGAACAAAAGAACTGTGCTTCCTACACACGGGCCATAACTAGTTCAACTCTGCTTAGGAAACTGACAAGAACAGTACCTCCTCTTCATTCCGAAACACTGTACTTGCTGGGAACTGACGCGAGTGCTATTTGCACTGTGTATGGCAATGGGAGCGCAATAGTGACTTTCCTTACCAGAAAACAACTATTGCTCATAGAACCAGAAACTGCATGTGATTCAACTCCATTTAGGACTAGGATACAAATGCTAGCTCGCCTTACATGAAACACACTCTGCTTTTGAGAAAAGAGCACTCTTCTATTCTACTGTGCTTCCTATGGGGTCCGAACAGTGAGCTTGCTCAGAACAAAAGAACTGTGCTTCCTACACACACCGGCCATATCTAGTTCAACTCTGCTTAGGAAACTGAGAAGAACAGTAGCTCCTCTTCAGTCCAATACATTTTACATGCGGGGAACAGACGCGAGTGCTATTTGCACTGTGTATGGCAATTGGAGCACAATAGTGACTCGTCTTACCAGAAAACAACTCTTGCTGGTAGGACAAAAAACTGCATGTGACTCAACTCCATTTAGGACTGGGAAACAAACGCTAGCTCGCCTTACAAGAAACACACTCTGCTTTTGAGAAAAGAGAACTCTTCTACTCTACTGTGTTTCCTTTTGGGTCTGAACAGTGAGCTTGCTCAGAACAAATGGACTGTGCTTCCTACACACACGGCCATAACTAGTTCAATTCTGCTTAGGAACCTGACAAGAACAGTAGATCCTCTTCAGTCCAATACACTGTACTTGCTGCTAACAGACGCCAGTGCTATTTGTCCTGTGTATGGCAATGGCAGCTCAATAGTTACTCTTCTTACCAGAAAACAACTCTTGCTCGTAGGACCAGAAACTGCATGTGATTCAACTCCATTTAGGACTGGGAAACAAAAGCTAGCTCACCTTACAAGAAACACACTCTGCTGTAGAGAAAAGAGCACTCTTCTACTCTACTGTGTTTCCTATGGGGCCAGAACAGTGAGCTTGCTCAGAACAAAAGAACTGTGCTTCCTACACGGGCCATATCTAGTTCAACTCTGCTTAGGAAACTGACAAGAACAGTAGCTCCTCTTCAGTCCAATACACTGTAATTGCTGGGAAAAGACGCATGTGCTATTTGCACTGTGTATGCCAAAGGGAGCGCAATAGTGACTTTCCTTACCAGAAAACAACTCTTGCTCGTAGGACTAGAAACTGCATGTGATTCCACTCCATTTAGGACTGGGAAACAAATGCTAGCTCGCCTTACAAGAAACACACTCTGCTTTAGAGAAAATAGCACTCTTCTACTCTACTGTGTTTCCTATGGGGTCCAAACAGTGAGCTTGCTCAGAACAAAAGAACTGTGCTTAATACACACACGGACCACAACTAGTTCAACTCTGCTTAGGAAACTGACAAGAACAGTAGCTCCTATTCAGTCCAATACACTGTACTTGCTGGGAACAGACGCGAGTGCTATTTGCCTTGTGTAGGGCAATTGGAGCGCAATAGTGACTTTCCTTACCAGAAAACAACTCTTGTTCGTAGGACCAGAAACTGCATGTGATTCAACTCCATTTAGGACTGGGAAACAAACTCTAGCTCGCTTTACAAGAAACACACTCTGCTTTTGAGAAAAGAGCACTCTTCTACTATACTGTGTTTCCTATAGGGCCAGAAAAGTGAGCTTGCTCAGAACATAAGAACTGTGCTTCCTACACCCACGGGCCATATCTAGTTCAACTCTGCTTAGGAAACTGACAAGAACAGTAGCTCCTCTTCAGTCCGTTACACTGTACTTGTGGGGAACAGAAGCGAGTGATATTTGCACTGTGTATGGCAATTGGAGCACAATAGTGACTTGTCTTACCAGAAAACAACTCTTGCTCGTTGGACAAAAACTGCATGTGACTCAACTCCATTTAGGACTGGGAAACAAACGCTAGCTCACCTTACAAGAAACACACTCTGCTTTTGAGAAAAGAGCACTCTTCTACTCTACTGTGTTTCCTATGTGTTCCGAACAGTGAGCTTGCTCAGAACAAAAAAACTGTGCTTCCTACACACACGGCCATATCTAGTTCAACTCTGCTTAGGAAACTGACAAGAACAGTATAACCTCCACTCAAATACACTGCACATGCTGCGAACAGGCACCAGTGCTATTTGCCCTGTGTATGACAATGGGAGCGCAATAGAGACTCTTCTTACCAGAAAACAATTCTTGCTCGTAGGACCAGAAACTGAATGGGATTCAACTCCATTTAGGACTGGGATACAAACGCCAGCTTGACTACAAGAAACACACTCTGCTTTTGAGAAAAGAGCACTCATCTACTCTACTGGGTTTCCTATGGGGTCCAAACAGTGAGCTTGCTCAGAACAAAAGAACTGTGCTTCCTACACACATGGGCCATATCTAATTCAACTTTGTTTAGGTCACTGACAAGAACAGTAGCTCCTCTTCAGTCTAATACACTGTATTTGCTGGGAAGAGACGAGAGTGCTATTTGTACTCTCTATGGCAATGGGAGCGCAATAGTGACTCTTCTTACCAGAAAACAACTCTTGCTCTTAGGACCACAAACTGGATGTGACTCACCTCCATTTAGGACTGGGAAACAAACGCTAGCTCTGCTCACAAGAAACACACTCTGCTTTTGAGAAAATGCACTCTTCTACTCTACTGTGTTTCCTCTATGGCCAGAACAATGAGCTTGCTCAGAACAAAAGGACTGTGCTTCCTACACACACGGGCCGTATCTAATTCAATTCTGCTTAGGAAACTGACGAGAACAGTATACGCTCTTCAGTCAAATACACTGCACTTGCTGGGAACAGACACCAGTGCTATTTGCCCTGTGTATGACAAAGGGAGCGCAATAGTGACTCTTCTTACCAGAAAACAACTCTTGCTCATAGGACCAGAAACTGCATGAGACACAACTCCATTTAGGACTGGGAAAGAAACGCTAGCTTGCCTTACAATAAACACACTCTGCTTTTGAGAAAAGAGCACTCTTCTACTCTACTGTGTTTCCTATAGGGCCAGAACAGTGAACTTGCTCAGAACAAAAGAACTGTGCTTCCTACACACAGGGGCCATATCTAGTTCAACTCTGCTTAGGAAACTGACAAGAACAGTAGCTCCTCTTCAGTCCAATACTCTGTACATGCATGGAACAGATGCCTGTGCTATTTGCACTGTTTCTGGCAATGGGAGCGCAATAGTGACTCTTCTTACCAGAAAAATCTCTTGCTCGTAGGACCAAAAACTGCACGGGATTCAATTCCATTTCTGACTGGGAAACAAACACTAGCTCGTCTTTCAATAAACACACTCTGCTTTTAGAAAAGAGCACTCTTCTACTCTACTGTGTTTCCAATGGGGTCCAACCAGTGAGCTTGCTCGGAACAAAAGAACTGTGCTTTCTACACACACGGCCATATCTAGTTCAATTCTGTGTAGGTACCTGACAAGAACAGTTGATCCTCTTCAGTCCAATACACTGTACTTCCTGGGATCAGATGCCAGTGCTACTTGCCCTGTGTATGACAATGGGAGCGCAATAGTGACTCTTCTTACCAGAAAACAACTCTTGCTCGTAGGACCAGAAACTGCATGGGATTCAACTCCATTTAGGACTGGGAAACAAATGCTAACTCGCCTTACAAGAAACACACTCTGCTTTTGAGAAAAGAGCAATCTTCTACTCTACTGTGTTTCCTATAAGGCCAGAACAGTGAACTTGCTCAGAACAAAAGAACTGTGCTTCCTACACACGGGCCATAACTAGTTCAACTCTGCTTAGGAAACTGACAAGAACAGTAGCTCCTCTTCAGTCCAATACACTGTACTTGCTGGGAACAGACGCGAGTGCTATTTGCACTGTGTATGGCAATGAGAGCACAATAGTGACTTTCCTTAAAAGAAAACAACTCTTGCTCCTAGGAACACAAACTGCATGTGATTCAACGCCAGTTAGGACTGGGAAACAAACGCTAGCTCGCCTTACAAGAAACACTCTCTGCTTTTTAGAAAAGAGCACTCTTCTACTCTACTGTGTTTCCTATGGGGTCCAAAAAGTGAGCTTGCTCAGAACAAAAGAACTGTGCTTCCTACACACACGGCCATATCTAGTTCAATTCTGCTTAGAAACCTGACAAGAACGGTAGATCCTCTTCATTCCAATACACTGTACTTGCTGGGAACAGATGCCAGTGCTATTTGTCCTGTGTATGGCAATGGCAGCGCAATAGTGACTATTCTTACCATAAAACAACTCTTGCTCATAGGACCAGAAACTGCATGTGATTCCACTCCATTTAGGACTGAGACACAAATGCTAGCTCACCTTACAAGAAACACACTCTGCTTTAGAGAAAAGAGCACTCTTCTACTCTACTGTGTTTCCTATGGGGTCCAAACAGTAAGCTTGCTCAGAACAAAAGAACTGTGCTTCCTACACACAAGGACCATATGTAGTTCAACTCAGCTTAGGAAACTGACAAGAACAGTAGCTCCTATTCAGTCCAATACACTGTACTTGCTGGGAAGACGCGAGTGCTATTTGCCCTGTGTATGGCAATGGCAGCGCAATAGTGACTTCCCTTACCAGAAAACAACTCTTGTTCGTAGGACCAGAAACTGCATGTGATTAACTCCATTTAGGACTAGGAAACAAACGCTAGCTCGCCTTACAAGAAACACACTCTGCTTTTGAGAAAAGAGCACTATTCTACTCTACTGAGTTTCCTATAGGGCCAGAACAGTGAGCTTGCTCAGAACATAATAACTGTGCTTCCTAAACACACGGGCCATATCTAGTTCAACTCTGCTTTGGAAACTGACAAGAACAGCAGCTCCTCTTCAGTCCGATACACCGTACTTGCTGAGAACAGACGTGAGTGCTATTTGCACTGTGTATGGAAATTGGAGCACAATAGTGACTCATCTTACCAGAAAACAACTCTTGCTCGTACGACCAGAAACTGCATGTAACTCAACTCCATTTAGGACTGGGAAACAAACTCTAGCTCACCTTACAAGAAACACACTCTGCTTTTGAGAAAAGAGCACTCTTCTACTCTACTGTGTTTCCTATAGGGCCAGAACAGTTAGCTTGCTCAGAACAAATGAATTGTGCTTCCTAGACACACGGGCCATATCTAGTTCAACTCTGCTTAGGAAACTGAGAAGAACGGTAGCTCCTCTTCAGTCCAATACACTGTACTTGCTGGGAACAGACGCATGTGCTATTTGCACTGTGTATGGCAATGGGAGCGCAATAGTGACTTTCCTTACCAGAAAACAACTCTTGCTCGTAGGACCACAAACTGCATGTGATTCAACTCCATTTAGGACTGGGAAACAAACGTTAGCTCGCCTTACAAGAAACACACTGCTTTAGAGAAAAGAGCACTCTTCTACTCTACTGTGTTTCCTATGGGGTCCAAACAGTGAGCTTGCTCAGAACAAAAGAACTGTGCTTCCTACACACACGGACCATATGTAGTTCAACTCTGCTTAGGAAACTGACAAGAACAGTAGTTCCTATTCAGTCCAATACACTGTACTTGCTGGGAACAAACGCGAGTCCTATTTGTCCTGTGTCTGGCAATGGGACCGTTATAGTGACTCTTCTTACCAGAAAACAACTCTTGCTCATAGGAATAGAAACTGCATGTGATTCAACTCCATTTAAAACTGGGAAACAAACGCTAGCTCGCCTTACAAGAAACACACTCTGCTTTTGAGAAAAGAGCACTCTTGTACTCCACTGTGTTTCCTATGGGGTCCAAACAGTGAGCTTGCTCAGAACAAAAGAACTGTGCTTCCTACACACATGGACCATATCTAGTTCAACTCTGCTTAGGAAACTGACAAGAACAGTAGCTCCTATTCAGTCTCATACACTGTGCTTGCTGGGAACAGACGCAAGTGCTATTTGCACTGTGTATGGAATTTGGAGCGCAATAGTGACTCTTCTTACCAGAAAACAACTCTTGATCGTAGGACCAGAAACTGCCTGTGACTCAACTCCATTTAGGACTGGAAAACAAACGCGAGCTCACCTTACGAGAAACACACTCTGCTTTAGAGAAAAGAGCACTCTTCTTCTCTACTGTGTTTCCCATATGGCCAGAACAGTGAGCTTGCTCAGAACATAATAACTGTGCTTCCTTCACACACGGGCCATATCTAGTTCAACTCTGCTTAGGAAACTGACAAGAACAGTAGCTCCTCTTCAGTCCGATACACTGTACTTGCTGAGAACAGACGTGAGTGCTACTTGCACTGTGTATGGCAATTGGAGTACAATAGCGACTCGTCTTACCAGAAAACAACTCTTGCTCGTAGGACAAAATCTGCATGTGATTCAACTCCGTTTAGGACTGGGAAACAAATGCTAGCTCGCCTTACATGAAACACTCTCTGCTTTTGAGAAAAGAGCACTCTTCTATTCTACTGTGTTTCCTATGGGGTCCAAACAGTGAGCTTGCTCAGAACAAAGAACTGTGCTTCCTACACACATGGACCATATCTAGTTCAACTCTGCTTAGGAGACTTACAAGAACTGTAGCTCCTCTTCAGTCCTATACACTGTACTTGCTGGGAACAGACGCGAATGCTATTTGCACTGTGTATGGCAATGAGAGCGCAATAGTGGCTTTCCTTACCAGAAAACAACTCTTGCTCGTAGGACCACACACTGCATGTGATTCAACGCCATTTAGGACTGGGAAACAAATGCTAGCTCGCCTTACAAGAAACACACTCTGCTTCTGAGAAAAGAGCACTCTTCTACTCTACTGTGTTTCCTATGGGGTCCAAACAGTGAGCTTGCTCAGAACAAAAGAACTGTGCTTCCTACACACATCGACCATATCTAGTTCAACTCTGCTTAGGAAACTGACAAGAACAGTATCTCCTCTTCAGTCCAATACACTGTATTTGCGGGGAAGAGTCGAGAGTGCTATTTGCACTGTGTATGGCAATTGGAGCACAATAGTGACTCGTCTTACCAGAAAACAACTCTTGCTCGTAGGAAAAAAAACTGCATGTGACTCAACTCCATTTAGGTCTAGGAAACAAACGCTAGCTCGCGTTACAAGAAACACACTCTGCTTTAGAGAAAAGAGCACTCTTCTACTCTACTGTGTTTCCTATGGGGTCTGAACAGTGAGCTTTCTCAGAACAAAAGAACTGTGCTTCCTACACACACAGCCATATCTAGTTCAATTCTGCTTAGGAACCTGACAAGAACAGTAGCTCCTCTTCAGTCCAACACTGTACTGCTGGGAACAGACATAAGTGCAATTTGTCCTGTGTATGGCAATGGCAGCGCAATAGTGACTATTCTTATCATCAAACAACTCTTGCTCGTAGGACCAGAAACTGCATGTGATTCAACTCCGTTTAGAACTGGGAAACAAATGCTAGCTCGCCTTACATGAAACACTCTCTGATTTTGAGAAAAGAGCACTCTTCTACTCTACTGAGTTTCCTATGGGGTCCAAACAGTGAGCTTGCTCAGAACAAAGAACTGTGCTTCCTACACACATGGACCATATCTAGTTCAACTCTGCTTAGGAAACTGACAAGAACAGTAGCTCCTCTTCAGTCCGATACACTGTACTTGCTGGGAACAGACGCGAGTGCTATTTGCACTGTGTATGGCAAAGGGAGCGCAATAGTGACTTTCCTTACCAGAAAACAACTCCTGCTCGTAGGACCAGAAACTGCATGTGATTCAAATCCATTTAGGACTGGGATACAAACGATATCTTGCTTTACAAAAAACACACTCTGCTTTTGAGAAAAGAGCACTCTTCTGTCTACTGTGTTTCCTATGAGGTCAGAACAGTGAGCTTGCTCAGAACAAAAGAACTGTGCTTCCTACACACACGGCCATATCTAGTTCAATTCTGCTTAGGAATCTGACAAGAACAATAGATCCTCCTCAGTCCAATACACTGTACTTGCTGCAAACAGACGCCAGTGCTATTTGTCCTGTGTATGGCAATGGCAGCACAACAGTGACTATTCTTACCATAAAACAACTCTTGCTCGTAGGACAGAAACTGCATGTGATTCCACTCCATTTAGGACTGGGAAACAAAGGCTAGCTCGCCTTACAAGAAACACATTCTGCTTTTGAGAAAAGAGCACTCTTCTACTCTACTGTGTTTCCTACGGGGTCCAAACAATGAGCTTACTCAGAACAAAAGAACTATGCTTCCTACACACATGGCCTATCTAGTTCAATTCTGCTTAGGAAACTGACAAGAACAGTAGCTCCTCTTCAGTCCAATACACTGTACTTGCGGGGAAGAGACGCGAGTGCTATTTGCACTGTGTATGGCAATTGGAGCACAATAGTGACTCGTCTTACCAGAAAACAACTCTTGCTCATAGGACAAAAAACTGCATGTGACTCAACTCCATTTAGGACTGGGAAACAAACGCTAGCTCACCTTACAAGAAACACACTCTGCTTTAGAGAAAAGAGCACTCTTCTTCTCTACTGTGTTTCCTATAGGGCCAGAACAGTGAGCTTGCTCAGAACATAAGAACTGTGCCTCCTACACACACGGGCCATATCAAGTTCAACTCTGCTTAGGAAACTGACAAGAACAGTAGCTCCTCTTCAGTCCGATACACTGTACTTGCTGAGAACAGACGCGAGTGCTACTTGCACTGTGTATGGCAATTTGAGCACAACAGTGACTCGTCTTACCAGAAAACAACTCTTGCTCGTAGCACAAAAAACTGCATGTGACTCAACTCCATTTAGGACTGGGAAACAAACTCTATCTCGCCTTACAAGAAACACACTCTGTTTTTGAGAAAAGAGCACTCTTCTACTCTACTGTGTTTCCTATAGGGCCAGAACAGTGAGCTTGCTCAGAACAAATGAACTGTGCTTCCTAGACACACGGGCCATATATAGTTCAACTCTGCTTAGGAGACTGACAAGAACAGTAGCTCTTCTTCAGTCCAATACACTGTACTTGCTGGGAACAGACGTGAGTGCTATTTGCACTGTGTATGGCAATGAGAGCACAATAGTGGCTTTCCTTACCAGAAAACAACTCTTGCTCGTAGGACCACACACTGTATGTGATTCAACGCCATTTAGGTTTGGGAAACAAATGCTAGCTCGTCTTACAAGAAACACACTCTGCTTCTGAGAAAAGAGCACTCTTCTACTCTACTGTGTTTCCTATGGGGTCCAAACAGTGAGCTTGCTCAGAACAAAAGAACTGTGCTTCCTACACACATCGACCATATCTAGTTCAACTCTGCTTAGGAGACTGACAAGAACAGTAGCTCCTCTTCAGTCCAATACACTGTACTTGCTGGGAACAGGTGCCAGTGCTATTTGCACTGTGTATGGCATTTGGAGCACAATAGTGACTCTTCTTACCAGAAAACAACTCTTGCTCGTAGGACCAAAAACTGCATGTGACTCAACTCCATTTAGGACTGGGAAACAAACGTGAGCTCGCCTACAAGAAACACACTCTGCTTTAGAGAAAAGAGCACTCTTCTACTCTACTGTGTTTCCTATAGGGCCAAAACAGTGAGCTTGCTCAGAACATAATGACTGTGCTTCCTAAACACACGGGCCATATCTAGTTCAACTCTGCTTAGGAAACTGACAAGAACAGTAGCTCCTCTTCAGTTCGATACACTGTACTTGCTGGGAACAGACACCAGTGCTATTTGTCCTGTGTATGGCAATGGCAGCGCAATAGTGACTATTCTTACCATAAAAAAACTCTTGCTCGTAGGACCAGAAACTGCATGTGATTCAACTCCATTTAGGACTGGAAAACAAACGCTAGCTCGCCTTACAAGAAACACACTGCTTTAGAGAAAAGAGCACTCTTCTACTCTACTGTGTTTCCTATAGGGCCAGAACAGTGAGCTTGCTCAGAACAAAAGAACTGTGCTTCCTACACACACGGCCATATCTAGTTCAATTCTGCTTAGGAACCTGACCAGAGCAGTAGATCCTCTTCAGTCCAATACACTGTACTTGCTGGGAACAGACGCCAGTGCTATTTGTCCTGTGTATGGCAATGGCAGCGCAATAGTGACTATTCTTACCATAAAACAACTCTTGCTCGTAGGACCACAAACTGCATGTGATTCAACTCCATTTAGGACTGGGAAACAAACGCTAGCTCGCCTTACAAGAAACTCACTCTGCTTTTGAGAAAAGAGCACTCTTCTACTCTACTGTGTTTCCTATAGGGTCTAAACAGTGAGCTTGGTCAGAACAAAAGAACTGTGCTTCCTACACACATGGACCATATCTAGTTCAACTCTGCTTAAGAAACTGACAAGCACAGTAGCTCCTATTCAGTCCAATACACTGTACTTGCTGGCAACAGACGCGAGTGCTATTTGAAATGTGTATGGCATTTGGAGCGCAATAGTGACTCCTCTTACCAGAAAACAACTCTTGCTCGTAGGACCAAAAACTGTCTGTGACTCAACTCCATTTAGGACTGGGAAACAAACGCGAGCTGGCCTTACAAGAAACACACTATGCTTTAGAAATAGAGCTCTCATCTACTCTACTGTGTTTCCTGTAGGGCCAGAACAGTGAGCTTGCTCAGAACATAATAACTGTGCTTCCTCCACACACGGGCCATATGTAGTTCAACTCTGCTTAGGAAACTGACAAGAACAGTAGCTCCTATTCAGTCCGATACACTGTACTTGCTGGGAACAGACGCCAGTGCTATTTGCACTGTGTATGGCAATTGGAGCACAATAGTGACTCGTCTTACCAGAAAACAACTCTTGCTCGTGGGACAAAAAACTGCATGTGACTCAACTCCATTTAAGACTGGGAAACAAACTCTAGCTCGCCTTACAAGAAACACACTCTGCTTTTGAGAAAAGAGCACTCTTCTACTCTACTGTGTTTCCTATAGGGCCAGAACAGTGAGCTTGCTCAGAACAAAAGAACTATGCTTCCTAGACACACGGGACATATCTAGTTCAACTCTGCTTAGGAAACTGACAAGAACAGTAGCTCCTCTTCAGTCCAATACACTGTACTTGCTGGGAACAGACGCATGTGCTATTTGCATTTTGTATGGCATTGGGAGCACAATAGTGACTTTCCTACCAGAAAACAACTCTTGCTCGTAGGACCAGAAACTGCATGTGATTCATCTCCATTTAGGACTGGGAAACAAACGCTAGCTCGCCTTACAAGAAACACACTGCTTTAGAAAAGAGCACTTTTCTACTCTACTATGTTTCCTATGGGGTCCATACAGTGAGCTTGATCAGAACAAAAGAACTGTGCTTCCTACACACATGGACCATATGTAGTTCAACTCTGCTTAGGAAACTGACAAGAACAGTAGCTCCTCTTCAGTCCAATACACTGTACTTGCTGGGAACAGACACGAGTGCTATTTACACTGTGTATGGCAATGAGAGCACAATAGAGACTTTCCTTACCAGAAAACAACTCTTGCTCGTAGGACCACAAACTGCATGTGATTCAACGCCATTTAGGACTGGGAAACAAATGCTAGCTCGCCTTACAAGAAACACACTGTGCTTTTGAGAAAAGAGCACTCTTCTACTCTACTGTGTTTCCTATGGAGTCCAAACAGTGAGCTTGCTCAGAACAAAAGAACTGTGCTTCCTACAAACATGGACCATATCTAGTTCAACTCTGCTTATGAAACTTACAAGAACAGTAGCTCCTATTCAGTCCAATACACTGTACTTGCTGGGAACAGACCCGAGTGCTATTTGCACTATGTATGGCATTTGGAGCACAATAGTGACTCTTCTTACCAGAAAACAACTCTTGCTCATAGGACCAAAAACTGCATGTGACTCAACTCCATTTATAACTGGGAAACAACCGCGAGCTTGCCTTACAAGAATCATACTCTGCTTTAGAGAAAAAAGCACTCTTCTACTCTACTGTGTTTCCTATAGGGCCAGAACAGTGAGCTTGCTCAGAACATAATAACTCTGCTTCCTAAACACACGGGCCATATCTAGTTCAACTCTGCTTAGGAAACTGACAAGAACAGTAGCTCCTCTTCATTCTGATACACTTACTTGCTGGGAACAGACGCGAGTGCTATTTGCACTGTGTATGGCAAAGGGAGCGGAATAGTGACTTTCCTTACCAGAAAACAACTCTTGCTCGTAGGACCAGAAACTGCATGTGATTCAACTCCAATTAGGACTGGGAAACAATGGCTAGCTCGCCTTACAAGAAACACAATCTGCTTTTGAGAAAAGAGCACTCTTCTACACTACTGTGTTTCCTATAGGGCCAAAACAGTGAGATTGCTCAGAACAAAAGAACTGTGCTTCCTACACACATGGCCATATTTAGTTCAATTCTGCTTATAAATCTGACAAGAACAGTAGATCCTCTTCAGTCCAATACACTGTACTTGCTGGGAACAGACGCCAGTGCCATTTGTTCTGAGTATGGCAATGGCAGCGCAATAGTGATTTTTCATACCATAAAAAAAACTCTTGCTCCTAGGACCAGAAACTGCATGTGATTCAAGTCCATTTAGGACTGGGAAACAAACGCTAGCTCTCCTTACAAGATACACACTCTGCTTTAGAAAAAGAGCACTCTTCTACTCTACTGTGTTTCCTACAGGGCCAGAAGAGTGAGCTTGCTCAGAACAAAAGAACTGTGCTTCCCACACACGGGCCATATCTAGTTCAACTCTGCTTAGGAAACTGACAAGAACAGTAGATCCTCTTCAGTCCAATACACTGTACTTGCTGGGAACAGACGCCAGTGCTATTTGCACTGTGTATGGCAATTGGAGCACAATAGTGACTCGTCTTACCAGAAAACAACTCTTGCTCATAGGGCAAAAAACTGCATGTGACTCAACTCCATTTAGGACTGGAAAACAAACTCTAGCTCACTTTACAAGAAACACACTCTGCTTTTGAGAAAAGAGCACTATTCTACTCTACTGTGTTTCCTATAGGGCCAGAACAGTGAGCTTGCTCAGAAAAAAAGAACTGTGCTTCCTACCCACACGGGCCATATCTAGTTCAACTCTTCTTAGGAAACTGACAAGAACAGTAGCTTCTCTTAAGTCCAATACACTGTACTTGCTGGGAACAGACGGGAGGGCTATTTGCACTGTGTATGTCAATGGGAGCGCAATAGTGACTTTCCTTACCAGAAAACAACTCTTGCTCCTAGGACCAGAAACTGCATGTGATTCAACTCCATGTAGTACTGGGAAAGAAATGCTAGCTCGACTTACAACAAACACACTGCTTTAGAGAAAAGAAAACTCTTCTACTCTACTGTGTTTCCTATGGGATCAAACAGTGAGCTTGCTCAGAACATAATAACTCTGCTTCCTAAACACACGGGCCATATCTAGTTCAACTCTGCTTAGGAAACTGACAAGAACAGTAGCTCCTCTTCAGTCCAATACACTGTACTTTCTGGGAACAGACGCGAGTGCTATTTGCACTGTGTATGGCAAAGCGATAGCAATAGTGACTTTCCTTACCAGAAAACAACTCTTGCTCGTAGGACCAGAAACTGCATGTGATTCATGCATTCCATTTAGGACTGGGAAACAAATGCTAGCTCGCCTTACAAGAAACACACTCTGCTTCTGAGAAAAGAGCACTGTTCTCTACTGTGTTTCCTATAGGGCCAAAACAGTAAGCTTGCTCAGAACAAAAGAACTGTGCTTCCTACACACACGGCCATATTTAGTTCAATTCTGCTTAGGAACCTGACAAGGACAGTAGATCCTCTTCAGTCCAATACACTGTACTTGCTGGGAACAGACGCCAGTGCTATTTGTCCTGTGTATGGCAATGGCAGCGCAATATTGACTATTCTTACCATAAAAAAACTCTTGCTCCTAGGACCAGAAACTGCATGTGATTCAACTCCATTTAGGACTGGGAAACAAACGCTAGCTCGCCTTACAAGAAACACACTGCTTTAGAGAAAAGAGCACTCTTCTACTCTACTGTGTTTCCTACAGGGCCAGAACAGTGAGCTTGCTCAGAACAAAAGAACTGTGCTTCCCACACACGGGCCATATCTAGTTCAACTCTGCTTAGTAAACTGACAAGAACAGTAGCTCCTATTCAGTCCAATACACTGTACTTGCTGGGAAAAGACGCGAGTGCTATTTGTCTTGTGTATGGCAATGGGAGCGCAATAGTGACTTTCCTTACCAGAAAACAACTCTTATTCGTAGGACCAGAAACTGCATGTGATTCAACTCCATTTAGGACTAGGAAACAAATGCTAGCTCGCCTTACAAAAACACACTCTGCTTTTGAGAAAAGAGCACTCTTCTACTCTACAGTGTTTCCTGTAGGGCCAGAACAATGAGCTTGCTCAGAACATAAGAACTGTGCTCTTACACACGGGCCATATCTAGTTCCACTCTTCTTAGGAAACTGACAAGAACAGTAGATCCTCTTCAGTCCGATACACTGTACTTGCTGGGAACAGACGCGAGAGCTATTTGCACTATGTATGGCAAGGGGAGCACAATAGTGACTTTCCTTACCAGAAATCAACTCTTGCTCTTAGGACCAGAAACTGCATGTGATTCAACTCCCTTTAGGACTGGAAAACAAACGCTAGCTCAACTTTCAAGAAACACACTCTGCTTTTGAGAAAAGAGCACTCTTCTACTCTACTGTGTTTCCTATGGGGTCCGAACAGTGAGCTTGCTCAGAACAAAAGAACTGTGTTTCCTACACACACGGCCATATCTAGTTCAATTGTGCTTAGGAACCTGACAAGAACAGTAGATCCTCTTCAGTCCAATACACTGTACTTGCTGGGAAAAGACGCGAGTGCTATTTGCCCTGTGTATGGCAATGGGAGCGCAATAATGACTTTCCTTAACAGAAAACAACTCTTGTTCGTAGGACCAGAAACTGCATGTGATTCAACTCCATTTAGGACTGGGAAACAAACGCTAGCTCGCCTTACAAGAAACACACTCTGCTTTTGACAAAAGAGCACTCTTCTACTCTACTGTGTTTCCTATAGCACCAGAACAGTGAACTTGCTCAGAACAAAAAAACTGTGCTTCCTACACTCACGGGCCATATCTAGTTCAGCTCTGCTTAGGAAACTGACAAGAACAGTAGCTCCTCTTCAGTTCGATACACTGTACTTGCTGAGAACAGACGCGAGTGCTATTTGCACTGTGTATGGCAGTGGGAGCACAATAGTGACTTTCCTTTCCAGAAAACAACTCTTGCTCGTAGTACCAGAAACTGCATGTGATTCAACTCCATTTAGGACTGGGAAACAAATGCTAGCTCGCCTTACATGAAACACACTCTGCTTTTGAGAAAAGAGCACTCTTCTACTCTACTGTGTTTCCTATGGGGTCCAAAGAGTGAGCTTGCTCAGAACAAAAGAACTGTGCTTCCTACACACACGGGCCATATCTAGTTCAACTCTGCTTAGGAAACAAACAAGAACAGTAGCTCCTCTTCAGTCGAATACACTGTACTTGCGGGGAACAGACGCGAGTGCTATTTGCACTGTGTATGGCAATTGGAGCACAATAGTGACTTGTCTTACCAGAAAACAACTCTTGCTCGTAGCACAAAAAACTGCATGTGACTCAACTCCATTTAGGACTGGGAAACAAACGCTAGCTCGACTTCCAAGAAAAACACTCTGATTTGAGAAAAGAGCACTCTTCTACTCTACTGTGTTTCCTATGGGGTACAAACAGTGAGCTTGTTCAGAACAAAAGAACTATGCTTCCTGCACACACGGACCATATCTAGTTCAACTCTGCTTAGTAAACTGACAAGAACAGCAGCTCCTCTTCAGTCCAATACGCTGTACTTGCTGGGAAAAGACGGGAAGGCTATTTGCACTGTTTATGGCAATGAGAGTGCAATAGAGACTTCCCTTACCAGAAAACAACTCTTGCTCTTAGGACCAGAAACTGCATGTGATTCCACTCCATTTAGGAATGGGAAAAAATCGCTAGCTCGCCTTAAAAGAAACATACTCTGCTTTTGAGAAAAAAGCACTCTTCTACTCTACTGTGTTTCCTATGGGGTCTGAATAGTGAGCTTGCTCAGAACAAAAAAACTGTGCTTCCTACACACACGGCCATATCTAGTTCAATTCTGCTTAGGAACCTGACAAGAACAGTAGATCCTCATCAGTCCAATACACTGTACTTGCTGGGAACAGACACCAGTGCTATTTGTCCTGTGTATGGCAATGGCAGCGCAATAGTGACTCTTCTTACCATAAAACAACTCTTGCTCGTAGGACCAGAAACTGCATGTGATTCCACTCCATTTAGGACTGGGACACAAACGCTAGCTCGCCTTACAAGAAACACACTCTGCTTTAGAGAAAAGAGCACTCTTCTACTCTACTGTGTTTCTTATGGGGTCCAAACAGTGAGCTTGCTCAGAACAAAAGAACTGTGCTTCCTACACACAAGGACCATATGTAGTTCAACTCTGCTTAGGAAACTGACAAGAACAGTAGCTGCTCTTCAGTCCGATACACTGTACTTGCTGGGAACAGACGCCAGTGCTATTTGCACTGTGTATGGCAATGGGAGCACAATAGTGACTTTCCTTACCAGAAAACAACTCTTGCTCGTAGGACCTGAAACTGCATGTGATTCAACTCCATTTAGGACTCAGAAACAAACGCTAATTCGCCTTACAAGAAACACACTCTGCTTTTGAGAAAAGAGCACTCTTCTACTCTACTGTGTTTCCTATGGGGTCCGAACAGTGAGCTTGCTCAGAACATAAGAACTGTGCTTCCTACACACACGGCCATATCTAGTTCAATTCTGCTTAGGAACCTGACCAGAGCAGTAGATCCTCTTCAATCCAATACACTGTACTTGCTGGGAACAGACGCCAGTGCTATTTGTCCTGTGTATGGCAATAGCAGCGCAATAGGGACTATTCTTATCATAAAACAACTCTTGCTCGTAGGACCACAACCTGCATGTGATTCAACTCCATTTAGGACTGGGAAACAAACGCTAGCTCGCCTTACAAGAAACACACTCTGCTTTTGAGAAAAGAGCACTCTTCTACTCTACTGTGTTTCCTATAGGTTCCGAACAGTGAGCTTGCTCAGAACAAAAGAACTGTGCTTCCTACACACATGGACCATATCTAGTTCAAATCTGCTTAGGAAACTGACAAGAACAGTAGCTCCTATTCAGTCCAATACACTGTGCTTGCTGGGAACAGACGCGAGTGCTATTTGCACTGTGTATGGCAATTGGAGCACAATAGTGACTCGTCTTACCAGAAAAAAACTCTTGCTCGTAGGACAAAAAACTGCATGTGACTCAACTCCATTTAGGACTGGGAAACAAATGCTAGCTCGCCTTACAAGAAACACACTCTGCTTTTGAGAAAAGAGCACTCTTCTACTCTACCGTGTTTCCAATAGGGCCAGAACAGTGAGCTTGCTCAGAACAAATGAACTGTGCTTCCTAGACACACGGGCAATATCTAGTTCAACTCTGCTTAGGAAACTGAGAAGAACAGTAGCTCCTCTTCATTCCAATACACTGTACTTGCTGGGAACAGACGCCAGTGCTTTTTGTCCTGTGTATGGCAATGGCAGCGCAATAGTGACTATTCTTACCATAAAAAAACTCTTGCCTCTAGGACCAGAAACTTCATGTGATTCAACTACATTTAGGACTGGGAAACAAACGCTAGCTCTCCTTACAAGGAACACACTCTGCTTTAGAAAAAGAGCACTCTTCTACTCTACTGTGTTTCCTATAGGGCCAGAACAGTGAGCTTGCTCAGAACATAAGAACTGTGCTTCCTACACACGTGCCATATCTAGTTCAACTCTGCTTAGGAAACTGAGAAGAACAGTAGGTCCTCTTCAGTCCAATACACTGTACTTGCTGGGAACAGACGTATGTGCTATTTGCACTGTGTATGACAAAGGGAGCTCAATAGTGACTTTCCTTACCAGAAACAACTTTTGCTCGTAGGACCACAATCTGCATGTGATTCAACTCCATTTAGGACTGGGAAACAAACGCTAGCTCGCCTTACAAGAAACACACTGCTTTAGAGAAAAAAGCACTCTTCTACTCTACTGTGTTTCCTACAGGGCCAGAACAGTGAGCTTGCTCAGAACAAAAGAACTGTGCTTCCCACACACGGGCCATATCTAGTTCAACTCTTCTTAGGAAACTGACAAGTACAGTAGATCCTCTTCAGTACAATAGACTGTACTTGCTGGGAACAGACGCCAGTGCTATTTGCACTGTGTATGGCAATTGGAGCACAATAGTGACTCGTCTTACCAGAAAACAACTCTTGCTCATAGGACAAATAACTGCATGTGACTCAACTCCATTTAGGACTGGGAAACAAACTCTAGCTGCTTTACAAGAAACACACTCTGCTTTTGAGAAAAGAGCACTCTTTTACTCTACTGTGTTTCCTATAGGGCCAGAACAGTGAGCTTGCTCAGAAAAAAAGAACTGTGCTTCCTAAACACACAGGCCATATCTAGTTCAAATCTTCTTAGGAAACTGACAAGAACAGTAGGTCCTCTTCAGTCCAATTCACTGTACTTGCTGCGAAAAGACGGGAGGGCTATTTGCATTGTTTATGGCAATAGGAGTGCAATATTGACTTTCCTTACCAGAAAACAACTCTTGCTCGTAGGACCAGAAACTGCATGTGATTCCACTCCATTTAGGAATGGGAAAAAAACGCTAGCTCGCCTTAAAAGAAACACACTCTGCTTTTGAGAAAAGAGCACTCTTCTACTCTACTGTGTTTCCTATGGGGTCCGAACAGTGAGCTTGCTCAGAACAAAAAAACTGTGCTTCCTACACACACGGCCATATCTAGTTCAATTCTGCTTAGGAACCTGACCAGAGCAGTAGATCCTCTTCAGTCCAATACACTGTACTTGCTGGGAACAGACGCCAGTGCTATTTGTCCTGTATGTGGCAATGGCAGCGCAATAGTGACTATTCTTACCATAAAACAACTCTTGCTCGTAGGACCACAAACTGCATGTGATTCCACTCCATTTAGCACTAGGAAACAAACGCTAGCTCGCCTTACAAGAAACTCACTCTGCTTTTGAGAAAAGAGCACTCTTCTACTCTACTGTGTTTCCTATAGGGCCAGAACAGTGAGCTTGCTCAGAAAAAAGGAACTGTACTTCCTAAACACACGGGCCATATCTAGTTCAACTCTGCTTAGGAAACTCAGAAGAACAGTAGCTCCTCTTCAGTCCAATACACTGTACTTGCTGGGAACAGACGGGAGGGCTATTTGCACTGTGTATGGCAATGGGAGCGCAATAGTGACTTTCCTTACCAGAAAACAACTCTTGCTCGTAGGACCAGAAACTGCATGTGATTCCACTCCATTAAGGACTGGGAAACAAACGCTAGCTCGCCTTACAAGAAACACACTCTCCTTTAGAGAAAAGAGCACTCTTCTACTCTACTGTGTTTCCTATGGGGTCCAAACAGTGAGCTTATTCAGAACAAAAGAACTATGCTTCCTACACACACGGACCATATCTAGTTCAACTCTGCTTAATAAACTGACAAGAACAGTAGCTCCTATTCAGTCCAATACACTGTACTTGCTGGGAACAGACCCAAGTGCTATTTGCACTGTGTATGGCATTTGGAGCACAATAGTGACTCTTCTTACCAGAAAACAACTCTTGCTCGTAGGACCAAAAACTGCATGTGACTTAACTCCATTTATAACTGGGAAACAACCGCGAGATCGCCTTACAAGAATCATACTCTGCTTTAGAGAAAAAAGCACTCTTCTACTCTACTGTGTTTCCTATAGGTTCAGGACAGTGAGCTTGCTCAGAAAATAATAACAGTGCGTCCTAAACACACGTGCCATATCTAATTCAACTCTTCTTAGGGAAATGACAAGAACAGTAGCTCCTCTTCATTCTGATACACTGTACTTGCTGGGAACAGACGCGAGTGCTATTTGCACTGTGTATGGCAAAGGGAGCGGAATAGTGACTTTCCGTACCAGAAAACAATTCTTGCTCGTAGGACCAGAAACTGCATGTGATTCAACTCCATTTAGGACTGGGAAACAATGGCTAGCTCGCCTTACAAGAAACACAATCTGCTTTTGAGAAAAGAGCACTCTTCTACACTACTGTGTTTCCTATAGAGCCAAAACAGTGAACTTGCTCAGAACAAAAGAACTGTGCTTCCTACACACACGGCCATATTTAGTTCAATTCTGCTTATAAATCTGACAAGAACAGTAGATCCTCTTCAGTCCAATACACTGTATTTGCTGGGAACAGACGCCAGTGCTATTTGTTCTGTGTATGGCAATGGCAGCGCAATAGTGACTATTCATACCATAAAAAAACTCATGCTCCTAGGACCAGAAACTGCATGTGATTCAAGTCCATTTAGGAATGGGAAACAAACGCTAGCTCTCCTTACAAGAAACACACTCTGCTTTTCAGAAAAGAGCACTATTCTACTCTACTGTGTTTCCTATAGGGCCAGAACAGTGAGCTTGCTCAGAAAAAAAGAACTGTGCTTCCTACCCACACGGGCCATATCTAGTTCAACTCTTCCTAGGAAACTGACAAGAATAGTAGCTCCTCTTCAGTCCAATACACTGTACTTGCTGGGAACAGACAGGAGGGCTATTTGCACTGTGTATGGCAATGGGAGCGCAATAGTGACTTTCCTTACCAGAAAACAACTCTTGCTCCTGGACCAGAAATTGCATGTGATTCAACTCCATTTAGGACTGGGAAAGAAATGCTAGCTCGACTTGCAACAAACACACTGCTTTAGAGAAAAGAGCACTCTTCTACTCTACTGTGTTTCCTATGGGGTCCAAACAGTGAGCTTGCTCAGAACAAAAGAACTGTGCTTCCTACACACATGGATCATATCTAGTTCAACTCTGCTTATGAAACTGACATGAACAGTAGCTCCTATTCAGTCCAATACACTGTACTTGCTGGGAACAGACCCGAGTGCTGTTTGCACTGTGTATGGCATTTGGAGCACAATAGTGACTCTTCTTACCTGAAAACAACTCTTGCTCATAGGACCAAAAACTGCATGTGACTCAACTCAATTTAAGACTGGGAAACAAACGCTAGCTCGACTTACAAGAAACACACTCTGCTTTAGAGAAAAGAGCACTCTTCTACTCTACTGTGTTTCCTATAGGGCCAGAACAGTGAGCTTGCTCAGAACATAATAACTCTGCTTCCTAAACACACGGGCCATATCTAGTTCAACTCTGCTTAGGAAACTGACAAGAACAGTAGCTCCTCTTCAGTCCGATACACTGTACTTTCTGGGAACAGACGCGGTGCTGTTTGCACTGTGTATGGCAAAGCGAGAACAATAGTGACTTTCCTTACCAGAAAACAACTCTTGCTCGTAGGACCAGAAACTGCATGTAATTCAACTCCATTTAGGACTGGGAAACAAATGCTAGCTCGCCTTAAAAGAAACACACTCTGCTTTTGAGAAAAGAGCACTGTTCTCTACTGTGTTTCCTATAGGGCCAAAACAGTAAGCTTGCTCAGAACAAAAGAACTGTGCTTCCTACACACATAGCCATATTTAGTTCAATTCTGCTTAGGAACCTGACAAGAACAGTAGATCCTCTTCAGTCCAATACACTGTACTTGCTGGGAACAGACGCCAGTGCTATTTGTCCTGTGTATGGCAATGGCAGCGCAATAGTGACTATTCTTACCACAAAAAAACTCTTGCTCCTAGGACCAGAAACTGCATGTGATTCAACTCCATTTAGGACTGGGAAACAAACGCTCGCTCTCCTTACAAGAAACACACTCTCCTTTAGAAAAAGAGCACTCTTCTACTCTACTGTGTTTCCTATAGGGCCAGAACAGTGAGCTTGCTCAGAACATAAGAACTGTGCCTCCCACACACGGGCCATATCTAGTTCAACTCTGCTTAGTAAACTGACAAGAACAGTAGCTCCTATTCAGTCCAATACACTGTACTTGCTGGTAAAAGACGCGAGTTCTATTTGCACTGTGTATGGCAATGGGAGCACAATAGTGACTTTCCTTACCAGAAAACAACTCTTGCTCTTAGGACCAGAAACTGCATGTGATTCAACTCCATTTACGACTAGGAAACAAACGCTAGCTTGCCTTACAAAAACACACTCTGCTTTTGAGAAAAGAGCACTCTTCTACTCTACTGTGTTTCCTGTAGGGCCAGAACAATGAGATTGCTCAGAACATAAGAACTGTGCTCCTACACACGGGCCATATGTAGTTCCACTCTGCTTAGGAAACTAACAAGAACAGTAGATCCTCTTCAGTCCGATACACTGTACTTGCTGGGAACAGACGCGAGAGCTATTTGAAAAGAGCACTCTTCTACTCTACTGTGTTTCCTATGGGGTCCAAACAGTGAGCTTGCTCAGAACAAAAGAACTGTGCTTCCTACACACACGGCCATATCTAGTTCAATTCTGCTTAGGAACCTAACAAGAACAGTAGATCCTCTTCAATCCAATACACTGTACTTGCTGGGATCAGACACCAGTGGTATTTGTCCTGTGTATGGCATTGGCAGCGCAATAGTGACTATTCTTACCATAAAACAACTCTTGCTCGTAGGACCAGAAACTGCATGTGATTCCACTCCATTTAGGACTGGGACACAAACGCTAGCTCGCCTTACAAGAAACACACTCTGCTTTAGAGAAAAGAGCACTCTTCTACTCTACTGTGTTTCCTATAGTGCCAGAACAGTGAGCTTGCTCAGAACAAAAGAACTGTGCTTCCTACACACACGGACCATATCTAGTTCAACTCTGCTTAGGAAACTGACAAGAACAGTAGCTCCTATTCAGTCCAATACTCTGTACTTGCTGGGAAAAGACGTGAGTGCTATTTGCCTTGTGTAGGGCAATGGGAGCACAATAGTGACTTTCCTTACCAGAAAAAAACTCTTGTTCGTAGGAGCAGAAACTGCATGTGATTCAACTCCATTTAGGACAAGGAAACAAACGCTAGCTCGCCTTACAAAAACACACTCTGCTTTTGAGAAAAGAGCACTCTTCTACTCTACTGTGATTCCTATAGGGCCAGAACAGTGAGCTTGCTCAGAACATAAGAACTGTGCTTCCTACACACAAGGGCCATATCTAGTTCCACTCTGCTTAGGAAACAGACAAGAACAGTAGCTCCTCTTCAGTCCGATACACTGTACTTGTTGGGAACAGACGCGAGTGCTATTTGCACTGTGTATGGCAATGGGAGCGCTATAGTGACTTTCCTTACCAGAAAACAACTCTTGCTCGTAGGACCAGAAACTGCATGTGATTCAAATCCATTTAGGATTGGGAAACAAATGCTAGCTCGCCCTACAGGAAACACACTCTGCTTTTGAGAAAAGAGCACTCTTCTACTCTACTGTGTTTCCTATAGGGCCAGAACAGTGAGCTTGCTCAGAACATAATAACTCTGCTTCCTAAACACACGGGCCATATCTAGTTCAACTCTGCTTAGGAAACTGACAAGAACAGTAGCTCCTCTTCAGTCCGATACACTGTACTTTCTGGGAACAGACGCGGTGCTGTTTGCACTGTGTATGGCAAAGCGAGAACAATAGTGACTTTCCTTACCAGAAAACAACTCTTGCTCGTAGGACCAGAAACTGCATGTAATTCAACTCCATTTAGGACTGGGAAACAAATGCTAGCTCGCCTTAAAAGAAACACACTCTGCTTTTGAGAAAAGAGCACTGTTCTCTACTGTGTTTCCTATAGGGCCAAAACAGTAAGCTTGCTCAGAACAAAAGAACTGTGCTTCCTACACACATAGCCATATTTAGTTCAATTCTGCTTAGGAACCTGACAAGAACAGTAGATCCTCTTCAGTCCAATACACTGTACTTGCTGGGAACAGACGCCAGTGCTATTTGTCCTGTGTATGGCAATGGCAGCGCAATAGTGACTATTCTTACCACAAAAAACTCTTGCTCCTAGGACCAGAAACTGCATGTGATTCAACTCCATTTAGGACTGGGAAACAAACGCTCGCTCTCCTTACAAGAAACACACTCTCCTTTAGAAAAAGAGCACTCTTCTACTCTACTGTGTTTCCTATAGGGCCAGAACAGTGAGCTTGCTCAGAACATAAGAACTGTGCCTCCCACACACGGGCCATATCTAGTTCAACTCTGCTTAGTAAACTGACAAGAACAGTAGCTCCTATTCAGTCCAATACACTGTACTTGCTGGGAACAGACGCCAGTGCTATTTGTCCTGTGTATGGCAATGGCAGCGCAATAGTGACTATTCTTACCACAAAAAAACTCTTGCTCCTAGGACCAGAAACTGCATGTGATTCAACTCCATTTAGGACTGGGAAACAAACGCTCGCTCTCCTTACAAGAAACACACTCTCCTTTAGAAAAAGAGCACTCTTCTACTCTACTGTGTTTCCTATAGGGCCAGAACAGTGAGCTTGCTCAGAACATAAGAACTGTGCCTCCCACACACGGGCCATATCTAGTTCAACTCTGCTTAGTAAACTGACAAGAACAGTAGCTCCTATTCAGTCCAATACACTGTACTTGCTGGTAAAAGACGCGAGTTCTATTTGCACTGTGTATGGCAATGGGAGCACAATAGTGACTTTCCTTACCAGAAAACAACTCTTGCTCTTAGGACCAGAAACTGCATGTGATTCAACTCCATTTACGACTAGGAAACAAACGCTAGCTTGCCTTACAAAAACACACTCTGCTTTTGAGAAAAGAGCACTCTTCTACTCTACTGTGTTTCCTGTAGGGCCAGAACAATGAGATTGCTCAGAACATAAGAACTGTGCTCCTACACACGGGCCATATGTAGTTCCACTCTGCTTAGGAAACTAACAAGAACAGTAGATCCTCTTCAGTCCGATACACTGTACTTGCTGGGAACAGACGCGAGAGCTATTTGAAAAGAGCACTCTTCTACTCTACTGTGTTTCCTATGGGGTCCAAACAGTGAGCTTGCTCAGAACAAAAGAACTGTGCTTCCTACACACACGGCCATATCTAGTTCAATTCTGCTTAGGAACCTAACAAGAACAGTAGATCCTCTTCAATCCAATACACTGTACTTGCTGGGATCAGACACCAGTGGTATTTGTCCTGTGTATGGCATTGGCAGCGCAATAGTGACTATTCTTACCATAAAACAACTCTTGCTCGTAGGACCAGAAACTGCATGTGATTCCACTCCATTTAGGACTGGGACACAAACGCTAGCTCGCCTTACAAGAAACACACTCTGCTTTAGAGAAAAGAGCACTCTTCTACTCTACTGTGTTTCCTATAGTGCCAGAACAGTGAGCTTGCTCAGAACAAAAGAACTGTGCTTCCTACACACACGGACCATATCTAGTTCAACTCTGCTTAGGAAACTGACAAGAACAGTAGCTCCTATTCAGTCCAATACTCTGTACTTGCTGGGAAAAGACGTGAGTGCTATTTGCCTTGTGTAGGGCAATGGGAGCACAATAGTGACTTTCCTTACCAGAAAAAAACTCTTGTTCGTAGGAGCAGAAACTGCATGTGATTCAACTCCATTTAGGACAAGGAAACAAACGCTAGCTCGCCTTACAAAAACACACTCTGCTTTTGAGAAAAGAGCACTCTTCTACTCTACTGTGATTCCTATAGGGCCAGAACAGTGAGCTTGCTCAGAACATAAGAACTGTGCTTCCTACACACAAGGGCCATATCTAGTTCCACTCTGCTTAGGAAACAGACAAGAACAGTAGCTCCTCTTCAGTCCGATACACTGTACTTGTTGGGAACAGACGCGAGTGCTATTTGCACTGTGTATGGCAATGGGAGCGCTATAGTGACTTTCCTTACCAGAAAACAACTCTTGCTCGTAGGACCAGAAACTGCATGTGATTCAAATCCATTTAGGATTGGGAAACAAATGCTAGCTCGCCCTACAGGAAACACACTCTGCTTTTGAGAAAAGAGCACTCTTCTACTCTACTGTGTTTCCTATAGGGCCAGAACAGTGAGCTTGCTCAGAACATAATAACTCTGCTTCCTAAACACACGGGCCATATCTAGTTCAACTCTGCTTAGGAAACTGACAAGAACAGTAGCTCCTCTTCAGTCCGATACACTGTACTTTCTGGGAACAGACGCGGTGCTGTTTGCACTGTGTATGGCAAAGCGAGAACAATAGTGACTTTCCTTACCAGAAAACAACTCTTGCTCGTAGGACCAGAAACTGCATGTAATTCAACTCCATTTAGGACTGGGAAACAAATGCTAGCTCGCCTTAAAAGAAACACACTCTGCTTTTGAGAAAAGAGCACTGTTCTCTACTGTGTTTCCTATAGGGCCAAAACAGTAAGCTTGCTCAGAACAAAAGAACTGTGCTTCCTACACACATAGCCATATTTAGTTCAATTCTGCTTAGGAACCTGACAAGAACAGTAGATCCTCTTCAGTCCAATACACTGTACTTGCTGGGAACAGACGCCAGTGCTATTTGTCCTGTGTATGGCAATGGCAGCGCAATAGTGACTATTCTTACCACAAAAAACTCTTGCTCCTAGGACCAGAAACTGCATGTGATTCAACTCCATTTAGGACTGGGAAACAAACGCTCGCTCTCCTTACAAGAAACACACTCTCCTTTAGAAAAAGAGCACTCTTCTACTCTACTGTGTTTCCTATAGGGCCAGAACAGTGAGCTTGCTCAGAACATAAGAACTGTGCCTCCCACACACGGGCCATATCTAGTTCAACTCTGCTTAGTAAACTGACAAGAACAGTAGCTCCTATTCAGTCCAATACACTGTACTTGCTGGTAAAAGACGCGAGTTCTATTTGCACTGTGTATGGCAATGGGAGCACAATAGTGACTTTCCTTACCAGAAAACAACTCTTGCTCTTAGGACCAGAAACTGCATGTGATTCAACTCCATTTACGACTAGGAAACAAACGCTAGCTTGCCTTACAAAAACACACTCTGCTTTTGAGAAAAGAGCACTCTTCTACTCTACTGTGTTTCCTGTAGGGCCAGAACAATGAGATTGCTCAGAACATAAGAACTGTGCTCCTACACACGGGCCATATGTAGTTCCACTCTGCTTAGGAAACTAACAAGAACAGTAGATCCTCTTCAGTCCGATACACTGTACTTGCTGGGAACAGACGCGAGAGCTATTTGAAAAGAGCACTCTTCTACTCTACTGTGTTTCCTATGGGGTCCAAACAGTGAGCTTGCTCAGAACAAAAGAACTGTGCTTCCTACACACACGGCCATATCTAGTTCAATTCTGCTTAGGAACCTAACAAGAACAGTAGATCCTCTTCAGTCCAATACACTGTACTTGCTGGGATCAGACACCAGTGGTATTTGTCCTGTGTATGGCATTGGCAGCGCAATAGTGACTATTCTTACCATAAAACAACTCTTGCTCGTAGGACCAGAAACTGCATGTGATTCCACTCCATTTAGGACTGGGACACAAACGCTAGCTCGCCTTACAAGAAACACACTCTGCTTTAGAGAAAAGAGCACTCTTCTACTCTACTGTGTTTCCTATAGTGCCAGAACAGTGAGCTTGCTCAGAACAAAAGAACTGTGCTTCCTACACACACGGACCATATCTAGTTCAACTCTGCTTAGGAAACTGACAAGAACAGTAGCTCCTATTCAGTCCAATACTCTGTACTTGCTGGGAAAAGACGTGAGTGCTATTTGCCTTGTGTAGGGCAATGGGAGCACAATAGTGACTTTCCTTACCAGAAAAAAACTCTTGTTCGTAGGAGCAGAAACTGCATGTGATTCAACTCCATTTAGGACAAGGAAACAAACGCTAGCTCGCCTTACAAAAACACACTCTGCTTTTGAGAAAAGAGCACTCTTCTACTCTACTGTGATTCCTATAGGGCCAGAACAGTGAGCTTGCTCAGAACATAAGAACTGTGCTTCCTACACACAAGGGCCATATCTAGTTCCACTCTGCTTAGGAAACAGACAAGAACAGTAGCTCCTCTTCAGTCCGATACACTGTACTTGTTGGGAACAGACGCGAGTGCTATTTGCACTGTGTATGGCAATGGGAGCGCTATAGTGACTTTCCTTACCAGAAAACAACTCTTGCTCGTAGGACCAGAAACTGCATGTGATTCAAATCCATTTAGGATTGGGAAACAAATGCTAGCTCGCCCTACAGGAAACACACTCTGCTTTTGAGAAAAGAGCACTCTTCTACTCTACTGTGTTTCCTATGGGGTCCGAACAGGGAGCTTGCTCAGAACAAAAGAACTGTGCTTTCTACACACACGGGCCATATCTAGTTCAACTCTGCTTAGGAAACAAACAAGAACAGTAGCTCCTCTTCAGTCCAATACACTGTACTTGTGGGGAACAGACGCGAGTGCTATTTGCACTGTGTATGGCATTGGAGCACAATAGTGACTCGTCTTACCAGAAAACAACTCTTGCTCGTAGGACAAAAAACTGCATGTGACTCAACTCCATTTAGGACTGGGAAACAAATGCTAGCTCGACTTACAAGAAACACACTCCGCTTTTGAGAAAAGAGAACTCTTCTACTCTACTGTGTTTCCTATGGGGCCAGAACAGTGAACTTGCTCAGAACAAAAGAACTGTGCTTCCTACACACATGGACCATATCTAGTTCAAATCTGCTTAGGAAACTGACAAGAACAGTAGCTCCTATTCAGTCCAATACACTGTGCTTGCTGGGAACAGACGCCAGTGCTATTTGTCCTGTATATGGCAATGGCAGCGCAATAGTGACTCTTCTTAACAGAAAACAACTCTTGCTTGTAGGACCAGAAACTGCATGTGATTCAACTCCATTTAGGACTGGGAAACAAATGCTAGCTCGCCTTACATGAAACACACTCTGCTTTTGAGAAAAGAGCACTCTTCTACTCTACTGTGTTTCCTATGGGGTCCGAACAGTGAGCTTGCTCAGAACAAAAGAACTGTGCTTCCTACACACGTGGGCCATATCTAGTTCAACTCTGCTTAGGAAACTGACAAGAACAATAGCTCCTCTTCCGTCCAATACACTGTACTTGCAGGGAACAGACGCGAGTGCTATTTGCACTGTGTATGGCAATTGGAGCACAATAGTGACATGTCTTACCAAAAAACAACTCTTGCTCGTAGGACAAAAAACTGCTTGTGACTCAACTCCATTTAGGACTAGGAAACAAAGCTAGCTCGACTTCCAAGAAACACACTCTGCTTTTGAGAAAAGAGCACTCTTCTTCTCTACTGTGTTTCCTATAGAGCCAGAAGAGTGAACTTGCTCAGAACATTAGAACTGTGCTTCCTACACACATGGCCATATCTAGTTCAATTCTGCTTAGGAACCTGACAAGAACAGTAGCTCCTCTTCAGTCTGATACACTGTACTTGTGGGGAACAGACGCGAGTGTTATTTGCACTGTGTATGGCATTGGAGCACAATAGTGACTCGTCTTACCAGAAAACAACTCTTGTTCGTAGGACAAAAAACTGCATGTGACTCAACTCCATTTAGGACTGGGAAACAAATGCTAGCTCGACTTACAAGAAACACACTCTGCTTTTGAAAAAAGAGCACTCTTCTACTCTACTGTGTTTCCTATGGGGTTCCGAACAGTGAGCTTGTTCAGAAAAAAAGAACTGTGCTTCCTACACACACGGCCATATCTAGTTCAATTCTGCTTAGGAACCTGACAAGAACAGTAGATCCTCTTCAGTCCAATACACTGTACTTGCTGGGAACAGACGCCAGTGCTATTTGTCCTGTGTATGGCAATGGCAGCACAATAGTGACTCTTCTTACCAGAAAACAACTCTTGCTTGTAGGACCAGAAACTGCATGTGATTCAACTCCATTTAGGACTGCGAAACAAAAGCTGGCTCACCTTACAATAAACACACTCTGCTTTAGAGAAAAGAGCACTCTTCTACTCTACTGTGTTTCCTATAGGGCCAGAACAGTGAGCTTGCTCAGAACAAAAGAACTGTGCTTCATACACACGGGCCATATCTAGTTCAACTCTGCTTAGGAAACTGACAAGAACAGTAACACCTCTTCAGTCCGATACACTGTACTTGCTTGGAACAGACGCGAGTGCTATTTGCACTGTGTATGTCAATGGGGGCACAATAGTGACTTTCCTTACCAGAAAACAACTCTTGCTCGTAAGACCAGAAACTGCATGAAATTCAACTCCATTTAGGACTGGGAAACAAATGCTAGCTCGCCTTACATGAAACACACTCTGCTTTTGAGAAAAGAGCACTCTTCTACTCTACTGTGTTTCCTATGGGGTCTGAACATTGAGCTTGCTCAGAACAAAAGAACTGTGCTTCCTACACACACCGACCATATCTAGTTCAACTCTGCTTATGAAACTGACAAGAACAGTAGCTCCTCTTCCGTCCAATACACTGTAATTGCTGGGAAAAGACGGGAGGGCTATTTGCACTGTTTATGGCAATGGGAGTGCAATATTGACTTTCCTTACCAGAAATCAACACTTGCTCGTAGGACCAGAAACTGCATGTGATTCCACTCCATTTAGGAATGGGAAAAAAACGCTAGCTCGCCTTAAAAGAAACACACTCTGCTTTTGAGAAAAAAGCACTCTTCTACTCAATTGTATTTCCTATGCGGTCCGAACAGTGAGCTTGCTCAGAACAAAAAAACTGTGCTTCCTACACACACGGCCATATCTAGTTTAATTCTGCTTAGGAACCTGACAAGAACAGTAGATCCTCTTCAGCAAAATACACTGTACTTGCTGCGAACAGATGCCAGTGCTATTTGTCCTGTGTATGGCAATGGCAGCGCAATAGTGACTCTTCTTAATAGAAAACAACTCTTGCTCGTAGTACCAGAAACTGCATGGGATTCAACTCCATTTAGGACTGGGACACAAACGCTAGCTCGCCTTACAAGAAACACACTCTGCTTTAGAGAAAATAGCACTCTTCTACTCTACTGTGTTTCCTATGTGTTCCGAAGAGTGAGCTTCCTCAGAACAAAAGAACGGTGCTTCATACACACACGGCCATAACTAGTTCAATTCTGCTTAGGAACCTGACCAGAACAGTAGATCCTCTTCAGTCCGATACACTGTAATTGCTGGGAACAGACGCCAGTGCTATTTGTCCTGTATATGGCAATGGCAGCGCAATAGTGACAATTCTTACCATAAAACAACTCTTGCTCGTAGGACCACAAACTGCATGTGATTCCACTCCATTTAGGACTGGGAAACAAATGCTAGCTCGCCTTACAAGAAACACACTCTGCTTCTGAGAAAAGAGCACTCTTCTACTCTACTGTGTTTCCTATGGGGTCCAAACAGTGAGCTTGCTCAGAACAAAAGAACTGTGCTTCCTACACACATGGTCCATATCTAGTTCAATTCTGCTTAGGAAACTGACAAGAACAGTAGCTCCTCTTCAGTCCAATACACTGTACTTGCTGGGAAAAGACGCGAGTGCTCTTTGCCCTGTGTATGGCAATGGGAGCACAATAGTGACTTTCCTTACCAGAAAACAACTCTTATTCGTAGGACCAGAAACTGCATGTGATTCAATTCCATTTAGGACTGGGAAACAAACACTAGCTCGCCTTACAAGAAACACACTCTGCTTTTGAGAAAAGAGCACTCTTCTACTCTAATGTGTTTCCTATGGGGTCCAAACAGTGAGCTTGCTCAGAACAAAAGAACTGTGCTTCCTACACACATGGTCATATCTAGTTCAATTCTGCTTAGGAACCTGACCAGAGCAGTAGATCCTCTTCAGTCCAATACACTGTACTTGCTGGGAATAGACGCCAGTGCTATTTGTCCTGTATATGGCAATGGCTCTGCAATAGTGACTATTCTTACCATAAAACAACTCTTGCTCGTAGGACCACAAACTGCATGTGATTCCACTCCATTTAGGACTGGGAAACAAATGCTAGCTCGCCTTACATGAAACACACTCTGCTTTTGAGAAAAGAGCACTCTTCTACTCAACTGTGTTTCCTATGCGGTCCAAACAGTGAGCTTGGTCAGAACAAAAGAACTGTGCTTCCTACACACATGGAACATATCTAGTTCAACTCTGCTTAGGAAACTGACAAGAACAGTAGCTACTATTCAGTCCAATACACTGTACTTGCTGGGAACAGACGCGAGTGCTATTTGCACTGTGTATGGCATTTAGAGCGCAATAGTGACTCTTCTTACCAGAAAACAACTCTTGCTCGTAGGACCAAAAACTGTCTGTGACTCAACTCCATTTAGGACTGGGAAACAAACGCGAGCTGGCCTTACAAGAAACACATTCTGCTTTAGAGAAAAGAGCACTCATCTACTCTACTGTGTTTCCTGTAGGGCCAGAACAGTGAGCTTGCTCAGAACAAAAGAATTGTGCTTCCTACACACACGGGCCATATCTAGTTCAACTCTGCTTAGGAAAATGACAAGAACAGTAGCTCCTTTTCAGTTCGATACACTGTACTTGCTGAGAACAGACACGAGTGCTATTTGCACTGTGTATGGCAATGGGAGCGCAATAGTGACTTTCCTTACCAGAAAACATCTCTTGCTCATAGGACTAGAAACTGCATGTGATTCAACTCCATTTAGGAATGGGAAACAAGTGCTAGCTCGCCTTACATGAAACACACTCTGCTTTTGAGAAAAGAGCACTCTTCTACTCTACTGTGCTTCCTATGGTGTCCGAACAGTGAGCTTGCTCAGAATGGAAGAACTGTGCTTCCTACACACACGGGCCATATCTAGTTCAACTCTGCTTAGGAAACTGACAAGAACAGTAGATCCTCTTCAGTCCAATACACTTTACTTGCAGGGAAGAGACGCGAGTGCTATTTGCACTGTGTATGGCAATTGGAGCACAACAGTGACTCATCTTACCAGAAAACAACTCTTGCTTGTAGGACAAAAAACTGCATGTGATTCAACTCCATTTAGCACTGGGAAACAAACGCTAGCTCGCCTTACAAGAAACACACTCTGCTTTAGAGAAAAGAGCACTCTTCTACTCTATTGTGTTTCCTATGACTTCCAAACAGTGAGCTTGCTCAGAACAAAAGAACTGTGCTTCCTACACACACGGACCATATCTAGTTCAACTCTGCTTAGGAAACTGACAAGAACAGTAGCTCCTTTTCAGTCCAAAGCACTGTACTTGCTGGGAAAAGACGCAAGTGCTATTTGCCTTGTGTAGGACAATGGGAGCGCAATAGTGACTTTTCTTACCAGAAAAAAACTCTTGTTCGTAGGACCAGAAACTGCATGTGATTCAACTCCATTTAGGACTAGGAAACAAACGCTAGCTCGCCTTAAAAAACACACTCTGCTTTTGAGAAAAGAGCACTCTTCTACTATACTGTGTTTCCTATAGGGCCAGAACAGTGAGCTTGCTCAGAACATAAGAATGGTGCTTCCTACACACACGGGCCATATCTAGTTCAACTCTGCTTAGGAAACTGACAAAAACAGTAGCTCCTCTTCAGTCCGATACACTGTACTTGCTGGGAACAGACGTGAGAGCTATTTGCACTATGTATCAAGGGGAGCGCAATAGTGACTTTCCTTACCAGAAAACAACTCTTGCTCTTAGGACCAGAAACTGCATGTGATTCAACTCCATTTAAGACTGCGAAACAAACGCTAGCTCGCCTTACAAGAAACACACTCTGCTTTTGAGAAAAGAGCACTCTTCTACTCTACTGTATTTCCTATGGTGTCCTAACAGTGAGCTTGCTCAGAACATAAGAACTGTGCTTCCTACACACACGGCCATATCTAGTTCAATTCTGCTTAGGAACCTGACCAGAGCAGTAGATCCTCTTCAGTCCAATACACTGTACTTGCTGGGAACAGACGCCAGTGCTATTTGTCCTGTGTATGGCAATGGCAGCGCAATAGTGACTCTTCTTACCATAAAACAACTCTTGCTCTTAGGACAAGAAACTGCATGTGATTCAACTCCATTTAGGACTGGGAAACAAACGCTAGCTCGCCTTACAAGAAACACACTCTGCTTTTGAGAAAAGAGCACTCTTCTACTCTACTGTGTTTCCTATGGGGTCCGAACAGTGAGCTTGGTCAGAACAAAAGAACTGTGCTTCCTACACACACGGCCATATCTAGTTCAATTCTGCTTAGGAACCTGACCAGAGCAGTAGATCCTCTTCAGTCCAATACACTGTACTTGCTGGGAACAGACGCCAGTGCTATTTGTCCTGTATATGGCAATGGCAGTGCAATAGTGACTATTCTTACCATAAAACAACTCTTGCTCGTAGGACCACAACCTGCATGTGCTTCCACTCCATTTAGGACTGGGATACAAACGCTAGCTCGCCTTACAAGAAACACACTCTGCTTTTGAGAAAAGAGCACTCTTCTACTCTACTGTGTTTCCTATGGGGTCCAAACAGTGAGCTTGTTCAGAACAAAAGAACTGTGCTTCCTACACACATGGACCATATCTAGTTCAACTCTGCTTAGGAAACTGACAAGAACAGTAGCTCCTATTCAGTCCAATACACTGTACTTTCTGGGAACAGACGCGAGTGCTATTTGCACTGTGTATGGCATTTAGAGCGCAATAGTGACTCTTCTGACCAGAAAACAACTCTTGCTCGTAGGACCAAAAACTGTCTGTGAGTCAACTCCATTTAGGACTGGGAAACAAACGCGAGCTCGCCTTACAAGAAACACACTCTGCTTTTGAGAAAAGAGCACTCATCTACTCTACTGTGTTTCCTGTAGGGACAGAACAGTGACCTTGCTCAGAACAAAAGAACTGTGCTTCCTACACACACGGGCCATATCTAGTTCAACTCTGCTTAGGAAAAAAACAAGAACAGTAGCTCCTCTACAGTTGAATACACTGTACTTGCGGGAAACAGACGCGAGTGCTATTTGCACTGTATATGGCAATTGGAGCACAATAGTGACTTGTCTTACCAGAAAACAACTCTTGCTCGTAGGACAAAAAACTGCATGTGACTCAACTCCATTTAGGACTGGGAAACAAACGCTAGCTCGACTTCCAAGAAACACACTCTGCTTTAGAGAAAAGAGCACTCTTCTACTCTACTGTGTTTCCTATGGGGTCCAAACAGTGAGCTTGTTCAGAAGAAAAGAACTATGCTTCCTACACACGCGGACCATATCTAGTTCAACTCTGCTTAGTAAACTGACAAGAACAGTAGCTCCTATTCAGTCCAATACACTGTACTTGCTGGGAAAAGACGCGAGTGCTATTTGTCTTGTGTAGGGCAATGGGAGCGCAATAGTGACTTTCCTTACCAGAAAACAATTCTTGTTCGAAGGACCAGAAACTGCATGTGATTCAACTCCATTTAGGACTAGGAAACAAACGCTAGCTCGCCTTACAAAAACACACTCTGCTTTTGAGAAAAGAGCACTCTTCTACTCTACTGTGTTTCCTGTAGGGCCAGAACAGTGAGCTTGCTCAGAACATAAGAACTGGGCTTCCTACACACGGGCCATATCTAGTTCCACTCTGCTTAGGAAACTGACAAGAACAGTAGCTCCTCTTCAGTCCCATACACAGTACTTGCTGGGAACAGACGCGAGAGCTATTTGAACTATGTATAGCAAGGGGAGCGCAATAGTGACTTTCCTTACCAGAAATCAACTCTTGCTCTTAGGACCAGAAACTGCATGTGATTCAACTCCATTTAGGACTGGGAAACAAATGCTAGCTCGCCTTACAAGAAACACACTCTGCTTTTGAGAAAAGAGCACTCTTCTACTCTACTGTGTTTCCTATGGTGTCCGAACAGTGAGCTTGCTCAGAACAAAAGAACTGTGCTTCCTACACACACGGCCATATCTAGTTCAATTCTGCTTAGGAACCTGACAAGAACAGTAGATCCTCTTCAGTCCAATACACTGTACTTGCTGGGAAAAGACGCAAGTGCTATTTGCCTTGTGTAGGGCAATGGGAGCACAATAGTGACTTTTCTTACCAGAAAAAAACTCTTGTTCGTAGGACCAGAAACTGCATGTGATTCAACTCCATTTAGGACTAGGAAACAAACGCTAGCTCGCCTTACAAAAACACACTCTGCTTTTGAGAAAAGAGCACTCTTCTGCTCTACTGTGTTTCCTATAGGGCCAGAACAGTGAGCTTGCTCAGAACATAAGAACGGTGCTTCCTACACACACGGGCCATATCTAGTTCAACTCTGCTTAGGAAACTGACAAGAACAGTAGCTCCTCTTCAGTATGATACAATGTACTTGCTGGGAACAGACAAGAGAGCTATTTGCACTATGTATCAAGGGGAGCGCAGTACTGACTTTCCTTACCAGAAAACAACTCTTGCTCTTAGGACCAGAAACTGCATGTGATTCAACTCCATTTAGTACTGGGAAACAAACGCTAGCTCGCCTTACAAGAAACACACTCTGCTTTTGAGAAAAGAGAACTCTTCTACTCTACTGTATTTCCTATGGTGTCCGAACAGTGAGCTTGCTCAGAACATAAGAACTGTGCTTCCTACACACACGGCCATATCTAGTTCAATTTTGCTCAGGAACCTGACAAGAACAGTAGATCCTCTTCAGTCCAATACACTGTACTTGCTGAGAACAGACGCCAGTGCTATTTGTACTGTGTATGGCAATGGCAGCACAATAGTGACTCTTCTTACCATAAAACAACTCTTGCTCTTAGGACAAGAAACTGCATGTGATTCAACTCCATTTAGGACTGGGAAACAAACGCTAGCTCGCCTTACAAGAAACACACTCTGCTTTTGAGAAAAGAGCACTCTTATACTCTACTGTGTTTCCTATGGGGTCCGAACAGTGAGCTTGGTCAGAACATAGGAACTGTGCTTCCTACACACACGGCCATATCTAGTTCAATTCTGCTTAGGAACCTGACCAGAGCAGTAGATCCTCCTCAGTCCAATACACTGTACTTGCTGGAAACAGACGCCAGTGCTATTTGTCCTGTATATGGCAATGGCAGTGCAATAGTGACTATTCTTACCATAAAACAACTCTTGCTCGTAGGACCATAAACTGCATGTGAATCCACTCCATTTAGGACTGGGAATCAAACGGTAGCTCGCCTTACAAGAAACAGACTCTGCTTTTGAGAAAAGAGCACTCTTCTACTCTACTGTGTTTCCTATGGGGTCCAAACAGTGAGCTTGGTCAGAACAAAAGAACTGTGCTTCCTACACACATGGACCATATCTAGTTCAACTCTGCTTAGGAAATTGACAAGAACAGTAGCTCCTATTCAGTCCAATACACTGTACTTGCTGGGAACAGACGCGAGTGCTATTTGTACTGTGTATGGCATTTAGAGTGCAATAGTGACTCTTCTTACCAGAAAACAACTCTTGCTCGTAGGACCAAAAACTGCATGTGACTCAACTCCATTTAGGATTGGGAAACAAACGCTAGCTCGACTTCCAAGAAACACACTCTGCTTTTGAGAAAATAGCACTCTTCTACTCTACTGTGTTTCCTATGTGTTCCGAAAAGTGAGCTTGCTCAGAACAAAAAAACTGTGCTTCCTATACACACGGCCATATCTCGTTCAAGTCTGCTTAGGAACCTGACAAGAACAGTAGATCCTCTTCAGTCAAATACACTGTACTTGCTGGGAACAGACGCCAGTGCTATTTGTCCTGTGTAGGGCAACGGCAGCGCAATAGTGACTCTTCTTACCAGAAAAAAACTCTTGCTCGTAGGACCAGAAACTGCATGTGATTCAACTCCATTTAGGACTGGGAAACAAACTCTTGCTCGCTTTACAAGAAACACAATCTGCTTTTGAAAAAAGAGCACTCTTCTACTCTACTGTGTTTCCTATAGGGCCAGAACAGTGAGCTTGCTCAGAAAAAAGGAACTGTACTTCCTAAACACACGGGCCATATCTAGTTCAACTCTGCTTAGGAAACTGAGAAGAACAGTAGCTCCTCTTCAGTCCAATACACTGTACTTGCTGGGACCAGTCGGGAGGGCTATTTGCACTGTGTATGGAAAAGGGAGCGCAATAGTGACTTTCCTTACCACAAAACAACTCTTGCTTGTAGGACCAGAAACTGCATGTTATTCCACTCCATTTAGGACTGGGAAACAAACGCTAGCTCGCCTTACAAGAAACACACTCTGCTTTAGAGAAAAGAGCACTCTTCTACACTACTGTGTTTCCTATGGGGTCCAAACAGTGAGCTTGTTCAGAACAAAAGACCTATGCTTCCTACAAACACTGACCATATCTAGTTCAACTCTGCTTAGTAAACTGACAAGAACAGTAGCTCCTATTCAGTCCAATACACTGTACTTGCTGAGAAAAGACGCGAGTGCTATTTGTCTTTTGTAGGGCAATGGGAGCACAATAGTGACTTTCCTTACCAGAAAACAATTCTTGTTCGTAGGACCAGAAACTGCATGTGATTCAACTCCATTTAGGACTAGGAAACAAACGCTAGCTCGCCTTACAAAAACACACTCTGCTTTTGAGAAAAGAGCAGTCTTCTATTCTACTGTGTTTCCTATAGGGCCAGAACAGTGAGCTTGCTCAGAACATAAGAACTGCGCTTCTTACACACGGGCCATAACTAGTTCCACTCTGCTTAGGAAACTGACAAGAACAGTAGCTCCTCCTCAGTCCAATACACTGTACTTGCTGGGAACAGACACGAGAGCTATTTGCACTATGTATAGCAAGGGGAGCGCAATAGTGACTTTCCTTACCAGAAATCAACTCTTGCTCTTAGGACCAGAAACTGCATGTGATTCAACTCCATTTAGGACTGGGAAACAAACTCTAGCTCGCCTTACAAGAAACACACTCTGCTTTTGAGAAAAGAGCACTCTTCTACTCTACTGTGTTTCCTATGGTGTCCGAACAGTGAGCTTGCTCAGAACAAAAGAACTGTGCTTCCTACACACACGGCCATATCTAGTTCAATTCTGCTTAGGAACCTGACAAGAACAGTAGATCCTCTTCAGTCCAATACACTGTACTTGCTGGGAACAGACGCCAGTGCTATTTGTCTTGTGTATGGCAATGGCAGCGCAATAGTGACTCTTCTTACCATAAAACAACTCATGCTCTTAGGACTAGAAACTGCATGTGATTCAACTCCATTTAGGACTGGGAAACAAACGCTAGCTCGCCTTACAAGAAACACACTCTGCTTTTGAGAAAAGAGCACTCTTATACTCTACTGTGTTTCCTATGGGGTCCGAACAGTGAGCTTGGTCAGAACATAGGAACTGTGCTTCCTACACACACGGCCATATCTAGTTCAATTCTGCTTAGGAACCTGACCAGAGCAGTAGATCCTCCTCAGTCCAATACACTGTACTTGCTGGAAACAGACGCCAGTGCTATTTGTCCTGTATATGGCAATGGCAGTGCAATAGTGACTATTCTTACCATAAAACAACTCTTGCTCGTAGGACCACAAACTGCATGTGAATCCACTCCATTTAGGACTGGGAAACAAACGGTAGCTCGCCTTACAAGAAACAGACTCTGCTTTTGAGAAAAGAGCACTCTTCTACTCTACTGTGTTTCCTATGGGGTCCAAACAGTGAGCTTGGTCAGAACAAAAGAACTGTGCTTCCTACACACATGGACCATATCTAGTTCAACTCTGCTTAGGAAATTGACAAGAACAGTAGCTCCTATTCAGTCCAATACACTGTACTTGCTGGGAACAGACGCGAGTGCTATTTGTACTGTGTATGGCATTTAGAGTGCAATAGTGACTCTTCTTACCAGAAAACAACTCTTGCTCGTAGGACCAAAAACTGCATGTGACTCAACTCCATTTAGGATTGGGAAACAAACGCTAGCTCGACTTCCAAGAAACACACTCTGCTTTTGAGAAAATAGCACTCTTCTACTCTACTGTGTTTCCTATGTGTTCCGAAAAGTGAGCTTGCTCAGAACAAAAAAACTGTGCTTCCTATACACACGGCCATATCTCGTTCAAGTCTGCTTAGGAACCTGACAAGAACAGTAGATCCTCTTCAGTCAAATACACTGTACTTGCTGGGAACAGACGCCAGTGCTATTTGTCCTGTGTAGGGCAACGGCAGCGCAATAGTGACTCTTCTTACCAGAAAAAAACTCTTGCTCGTAGGACCAGAAACTGCATGTGATTCAACTCCATTTAGGACTGGGAAACAAACTCTTGCTCGCTTTACAAGAAACACAATCTGCTTTTGAAAAAAGAGCACTCTTCTACTCTACTGTGTTTCCTATAGGGCCAGAACAGTGAGCTTGCTCAGAAAAAAGGAACTGTACTTCCTAAACACACGGGCCATATCTAGTTCAACTCTGCTTAGGAAACTGAGAAGAACAGTAGCTCCTCTTCAGTCCAATACACTGTACTTGCTGGGACCAGTCGGGAGGGCTATTTGCACTGTGTATGGAAAAGGGAGCGCAATAGTGACTTTCCTTACCACAAAACAACTCTTGCTTGTAGGACCAGAAACTGCATGTTATTCCACTCCATTTAGGACTGGGAAACAAACGCTAGCTCGCCTTACAAGAAACACACTCTGCTTTAGAGAAAAGAGCACTCTTCTACACTACTGTGTTTCCTATGGGGTCCAAACAGTGAGCTTGTTCAGAACAAAAGACCTATGCTTCCTACAAACACTGACCATATCTAGTTCAACTCTGCTTAGTAAACTGACAAGAACAGTAGCTCCTATTCAGTCCAATACACTGTACTTGCTGAGAAAAGACGCGAGTGCTATTTGTCTTTTGTAGGGCAATGGGAGCACAATAGTGACTTTCCTTACCAGAAAACAATTCTTGTTCGTAGGACCAGAAACTGCATGTGATTCAACTCCATTTAGGACTAGGAAACAAACGCTAGCTCGCCTTACAAAAACACACTCTGCTTTTGAGAAAAGAGCAGTCTTCTATTCTACTGTGTTTCCTATAGGGCCAGAACAGTGAGCTTGCTCAGAACATAAGAACTGCGCTTCTTACACACGGGCCATAACTAGTTCCACTCTGCTTAGGAAACTGACAAGAACAGTAGCTCCTCCTCAGTCCAATACACTGTACTTGCTGGGAACAGACACGAGAGCTATTTGCACTATGTATAGCAAGGGGAGCGCAATAGTGACTTTCCTTACCAGAAATCAACTCTTGCTCTTAGGACCAGAAACTGCATGTGATTCAACTCCATTTAGGACTGGGAAACAAACTCTAGCTCGCCTTACAAGAAACACACTCTGCTTTTGAGAAAAGAGCACTCTTCTACTCTACTGTGTTTCCTATGGTGTCCGAACAGTGAGCTTGCTCAGAACAAAAGAACTGTGCTTCCTACACACACGGCCATATCTAGTTCAATTCTGCTTAGGAACCTGACAAGAACAGTAGATCCTCTTCAGTCCAATACACTGTACTTGCTGGGAACAGACGCCAGTGCTATTTGTCTTGTGTATGGCAATGGCAGCGAAATAGTGACTCTTCTTACCATAAAACAACTCATGCTCTTAGGACTAGAAACTGCATGTGATTCAACTGCATTTAGGACTGGGAAACAAACGCTAGCTCGCCTTACAAGAAACACACACTGATTTAGAGAAAAGAGCACTCTTCTACTCTACTGTGTTTCCTATAGGGCCAGAACAGTGAGCTTACTCAAAACAAAAGAACTGTGCTTCCTACACACGGGCCATAACTAGTTCAACTCTGCTTAGGAAACTGACAAGAACAGTAGCTCCTCTTCAGTCCGATACAGACACGAGTGCTATTTGCACTGTGTATGGCAATGGGAGCACAATAGTGACTTTCCTTACCAGAAAACAACTCTTGCTCATAGGACTAGAAACTGCATGTGATTCAACTCCATTTAGGAATGGGAAACAAGTGCTAGCTCGCCTTACATGAAACACACTCTGCTTTTGAGAAAAGAGCACTCTTCTACTCTACTGTGTTTCCTGTGGTGTCCGAACTGTGAGCTTGCTCAGAACGAAAGAACTGTGCTTCCTACACACACGGGCCATATCTAGTTCAACTCTGCTTAGGAAACTGACAAGAACAGTAGCTCCTCTTCAGTCCAATACACTTTACTTGCAGGGAAGAGACGCGAGTGCTATTTGCACTGTGTATGGCAATTGGAGCACAATAGTGACTCGTCTTACCAGAAAACAACTCTTGCTCGTAGGACAAAAAACTGCATGTGACTCAACTCCATTTTGAACTGGGAAACAAACGCTAGCTCGCCTTACAAGAAACACACTCTGCTTTAGAGAAAAGAGCACTCTTCTACTCTACTGTTTTTCCTATGGGTTCCAAACAGTGAGCTTGCTCAGAACAAAAGAACTGTGCTTCCTAAACACACGGACCATATCTATTTCAACTCTGCTTAGGAAACTGACAAGAACAGTAGCTCCTCTTCAGTCCAATACACTGTACTTGCTGGGAAAAGACGCGAGTGCTATTTGCCTTGTGTAGGGCAATGGGAGCGCAATAGTGACTTTTCTTACCAGAAAAAAACTCTTGTTCGTAGGACCAGAAACTGCATGTGATTCAACTCCATTTAGGACTAGGAAACAAACGCTAGCTCGCCTTACAAAAACACACTCTGCTTTAGAGAAAAGAACACTCTTCTACTCTACTGTGTTTCCTATAGGGCCAGAACAGTGAGCTTGCTCAGAACATAAGAACGGTGCTTCCTACACACACGGGCCATATCTAGTTCAACTCTGCTTAGGAAACTGACAAGAACAGTAGCTCCTCTTCAGTCCGATACACTGTACTTGCTGGGAACAGACGCAAGAGCTATTTGCACTATGTATCAAGGGGAGAGCAATAGTGACTTTCTTTACCAGAAAACAACTCTTGCTCTTAGGACCAGAAACTGCATGTGATTAAACTCCATTTAGGACTGGGAAACAAACGCTAGCTCACCTTACAAGAAACACACTCTGCTTTTGAGAAAAGAGCACTCTTCTACTCTACTGTATTTCCTATGGTGTCCGAACAGTGAGCTTGCTCAGAACATAAGAACTGTGCTTCCTACACACACGGCCATATCTAGTTCAATTCTGCTTAGGAACCTGACAAGAACAGTAGATCCTCTTCAGTCCAATACACTGTACTTGCTGGGAACAGACGCCAGTGCTATTTGTACTGTGTATGGCAATGGCAGCGCAATAGTGACTCTTCTTACCATAAAACAACTCTTGCTCTTAGGACAAGAAACTGCATGTGATTCAACTCCATTTAGGACTGGGAAACAAACTCTAGCTCGCCTTACAAGAAACACACTCTGCTTTTGAGAAAAGAGCACTCTTATACTCTACTGTGTTTCCTATGGGGTCCGAACAGTGAGCTTGGTCAGAACATAGGAACTGTGCTTCCTACACACACGGCCATATCTAGTTCAATTCTGCTTAGGAACCTGACCAGAGCAGTAGATCCTCCTCAGTCCAATACACTGTACTTGCTGGAAACAGACGCCAGTGCTATTTGTCCTGTATATGGCAATGGCAGTGCAATAGTGACTATTCTTACCATAAAACAACTCTTGCTCGTAGGACCACAAACTGCATGTGAATCCACTCCATTTAGGACTGGGAAACAAACGGTAGCTCGCCTTACAAGAAACAGACTCTGCTTTTGAGAAAAGAGCACTCTTCTACTCTACTGTGTTTCCTATGGGGTCCAAACAGTGAGCTTGGTCAGAACAAAAGAACTGTGCTTCCTACACACATGGACCATATCTAGTTCAACTCTGCTTAGGAAATTGACAAGAACAGTAGCTCCTATTCAGTCCAATACACTGTACTTGCTGGGAACAGACGCGAGTGCTATTTGTACTGTGTATGGCATTTAGAGTGCAATAGTGACTCTTCTTACCAGAAAACAACTCTTGCTCGTAGGACCAAAAACTGCATGTGACTCAACTCCATTTAGGATTGGGAAACAAACGCTAGCTCGACTTCCAAGAAACACACTCTGCTTTTGAGAAAATAGCACTCTTCTACTCTACTGTGTTTCCTATGTGTTCCGAAAAGTGAGCTTGCTCAGAACAAAAAAACTGTGCTTCCTATACACACGGCCATATCTCGTTCAAGTCTGCTTAGGAACCTGACAAGAACAGTAGATCCTCTTCAGTCAAATACACTGTACTTGCTGGGAACAGACGCCAGTGCTATTTGTCCTGTGTAGGGCAACGGCAGCGCAATAGTGACTCTTCTTACCAGAAAAAAACTCTTGCTCGTAGGACCAGAAACTGCATGTGATTCAACTCCATTTAGGACTGGGAAACAAACTCTTGCTCGCTTTACAAGAAACACAATCTGCTTTTGAAAAAAGAGCACTCTTCTACTCTACTGTGTTTCCTATAGGGCCAGAACAGTGAGCTTGCTCAGAAAAAAGGAACTGTACTTCCTAAACACACGGGCCATATCTAGTTCAACTCTGCTTAGGAAACTGAGAAGAACAGTAGCTCCTCTTCAGTCCAATACACTGTACTTGCTGGGACCAGTCGGGAGGGCTATTTGCACTGTGTATGGAAAAGGGAGCGCAATAGTGACTTTCCTTACCACAAAACAACTCTTGCTCGTAGGACCAGAAACTGCATGTGATTCCACTCCATTTAGGACTGGGAAACAAACGCTAGCTCGCCTTACAAGAAACACACTCTGCTTTAGAGAAAAGAGCACTCTTCTACACTACTGTGTTTCCTATGGGGTCCAAACAGTGAGCTTGTTCAGAACAAAAGACCTATGCTTCCTACAAACACTGACCATATCTAGTTCAACTCTGCTTAGTAAACTGACAAGAACAGTAGCTCCTATTCAGTCCAATACACTGTACTTGCTGAGAAAAGACGCGAGTGCTATTTGTCTTTTGTAGGGCAATGGGAGCACAATAGTGACTTTCCTTACCAGAAAACAATTCTTGTTCGTAGGACCAGAAACTGCATGTGATTCAACTCCATTTAGGACTAGGAAACAAACGCTAGCTCGCCTTACAAAAACACACTCTGCTTTTGAGAAAAGAGCAGTCTTCTATTCTACTGTGTTTCCTATAGGGCCAGAACAGTGAGCTTGCTCAGAACATAAGAACTGCGCTTCTTACACACGGGCCATAACTAGTTCCACTCTGCTTAGGAAACTGACAAGAACAGTAGCTCCTCCTCAGTCCAATACACTGTACTTGCTGGGAACAGACACGAGAGCTATTTGCACTATGTATAGCAAGGGGAGCGCAATAGTGACTTTCCTTACCAGAAATCAACTCTTGCTCTTAGGACCAGAAACTGCATGTGATTCAACTCCATTTAGGACTGGGAAACAAACTCTAGCTCGCCTTACAAGAAACACACTCTGCTTTTGAGAAAAGAGCACTCTTCTACTCTACTGTGTTTCCTATGGTGTCCGAACAGTGAGCTTGCTCAGAACAAAAGAACTGTGCTTCCTACACACACGGCCATATCTAGTTCAATTCTGCTTAGGAACCTGACAAGAACAGTAGATCCTCTTCAGTCCAATACACTGTACTTGCTGGGAACAGACGCCAGTGCTATTTGCACTGTGTATGGCAATGGCAGCGCAATAGTGACTCTTCTTACCATAAAACAACTCATGCTCTTAGGACTAGAAACTGCATGTGATTCAACTGCATTTAGGACTGGGAAACAAACGCTAGCTCGCCTTACAAGAAACACACAATGCTTTAGAGAAAAGAGCACTCTTCTACTCTACTGTGTTTCCTATAGGGCCAGAACAGTGAGCTTACTCAAAACAAAAGAACTGTGCTTCCTACACACGGGCCATAACTAGTTCAACTCTGCTTAGGAAACTGACAAGAACAGTAGCTCCTCTTCAGTCCGATACAGACACGAGTGCTATTTGCACTGTGTATGGCAATGGGAGCACAATAGTGACTTTCCTTACCAGAAAACAACTCTTGCTCATAGGACTAGAAACTGCATGTGATTCAACTCCATTTAGGAATGGGAAACAAGTGCTAGCTCGCCTTACATGAAACACACTCTGCTTTTGAGAAAAGAGCACTCTTCTACTCTACTGTGTTTCCTGTGGTGTCCGAACTGTGAGCTTGCTCAGAACGAAAGAACTGTGCTTCCTACACACACGGGCCATATCTATTTCAACTCTGCTTAGGAAACTGACAAGAACAGTAGCTCCTCTTCAGTCCAATACACTTTACTTGCAGGGAAGAGACGCGAGTGCTATTTGCACTGTGTATGGCAATTGGAGCACAATAGTGACTCGTCTTACCAGAAAACAACTCTTGCTCATAGGACAAAAAACTGCATGTGACTCAACTCCATTTTGAACTGGGAAACAAACGCTAGCTCGCCTTACAAGAAACACACTCTGCTTTAGAGAAAAGAGCACTCTTCTACTCTACTGTGTTTCCTATGGGTTCCAAACAGTGAGCTTGCTCAGAACAAAAGAACTGTGCTTCCTACACACACGGACCATATCTATTTCAACTCTGCTTAGGAAACTGACAAGAACAGTAGCTCCTCTTCAGTCCAATACACTGTACTTGCTGGGAAAAGACGCGAGTGCTATTTGCCTTGTGTAGGGCAATGGGAGCGCAATAGTGACTTTTCTTACCAGAAAAAAACTCTTGTTCGTAGGACCAGAAACTGCATGTGATTCAACTCCATTTAGGACTAGGAAACAAACGCTAGCTCGCCTTACAAAAACACACTCTGCTTTAGAGAAAAGAACACTCTTCTACTCTACTGTGTTTCCTATAGGGCCAGAACAGTGAGCTTGCTCAGAACATAAGAACGGTGCTTCCTACACACACGGGCCATATCTAGTTCAACTCTGCTTAGGAAACTGACAAGAACAGTAGCTCCTCTTCAGTCCGATACACTGTACTTGCTGGGAACAGACGCAAGAGCTATTTGCACTATGTATCAAGGGGAGAGCAATAGTGACTTTCTTTACCAGAAAACAACTCTTGCTCTTAGGACCAGAAACTGCATGTGATTCAACTCCATTTAGGACTGGGAAACAAACGCTAGCTCACCTTACAAGAAACACACTCTGCTTTTGAGAAAAGAGCACTCTTCTACTCTACTGTATTTCCTATGGTGTCCGAACAGTGAGCTTGCTCAGAACATAAGAACTGTGCTTCCTACACACACGGCCATATCTAGTTCAATTCTGCTTAGGAACCTGACAAGAACAGTAGATCCTCTTCAGTCCAATACACTGTACTTGCTGGGAACAGACGCCAGTGCTATTTGTACTGTGTATGGCAATGGCAGCGCAATAGTGACTCTTCTTACCATAAAACAACTCTTGCTCTTAGGACAAGGAACTGCATGTGATTCAACTCCGTTTAGGACTGGGAAACAAACTCTAGCTCGCCTTACAAGAAACACACTCTGCTTTTGAGAAAAGAGCACTCTTCTACTCTACTGTGTTTCCTATGGGGTCCGAACAGTGAGCTTGCTCAGAACAAAAGAACTGTGCTTCCTACACACACGGCCATATCTAGTTCAATTCTGCTTAGGAACCTGACCAGAGCAGCAGATCCTCTTCAGTCCAATACACTGTACTTGCTGGGAACAGACGCCAGTGCTATTTGTCCTGTATATGGCAATGGCAGTGCAATAGTGACTATTCTTACCATAAAACAATTCTTGCTCGTAGGACCAGAAACTGTATGTGATTCCACTCCATTTAGGACTGGGAAACAAACGCTAGCTCGCCTTACAAGAAACACACTCTGCTTTAGAGAAAAGAGCACTCTTCTACTCCACTGTGTTTCCTATGGGGTCCAAACAGTGAGCTTGTTCAGAACAAAAGAACTATGCTTCCTACACACATGGACCATATCTAGTTCAACTCTGCTTAGGAAACTGACAAGAACAGTAGCTCCTATTCAGTCCAATACACTGTACTTGCTGGGAACAGACGCGAGTGCTATTTGCACTGTGTATGGCATTTAGAGCGCAATAGTGACTATTCTTACCAGAAAACAACTCTTGCTCGTAGGACCAAAAACTGTCTGTGACTCAACTCCATTTAGGACTGGGAAAAAACGCGAGCTGGCCTTACAAGAAACACACTCTGCTTTATAGAAAAGAGCACTCATCTACTCTACTGTGTTTCCTGTAGGGCCAGAACAGTGAGCTTGCTCAGAACAAAAGAACTGTGCTTCCTACACACACGGCCATATCTCGTTCAAGTCTGCTAAGGAACCTGACAAGAACAGTAGATCCTCTTCAGTCCAATACACTGTACTTGCTGGGAACAGACGCCAGTGCTATTTGTCCTGTGTAGGGCAATGGCAGCGCAATAGTGACTCTTCTTACCAGAAAACAACTCTTGCTCGTAGGACCAGAAACTGCATGTGATTCAACTCCATTTAGGACTGGGAAACAAACTCTAGCTCGCTTTACAAGAAACACACTCTGCTTTTGAGAAAAGAGCACTCTTCTACTCTACTGTGTTTCCTATGTGGTCTGAACAGTGAGCTTGCTCAGAAAAAAGGAACTGTGCTTCCTACACACACGGCCATATCTAGTTCAACTCTGCTTAGGAAACAAACAAGAACAGTAGCTCCTCTTCAGTCCAATACACTGTACTTGCTGGGAAGAGATGCCAGTGCTATTTGTCCTGTGTATGGCAATGGCAGCGCAATAGTGACTCTTCTTACCAGAAAACAACCCTTGCTCGTAGGACCAGAAACTGCATGGGATTCAACTCCATTTAGGACTGGGAAACAAATGCTAGCTCGCCTTACATGAAACACACTCTGCTTTTGAGAAAAGAGCACTCTTCTACTCTACTGTGTTTCCTATTGGGTCCGAACAGTGAGCTTGCTCATAACGAAAGAACTGTGCTTCCTACACACACGGGCCATATCTAGTTCAATTCTGCTTAGGAAACTGACAAGAACAGTAGCTCCTCTTCAGTCCAATACACTTTACTTTCAGGGAACAGACGGGAGGGCTATTTGCACTGTGTATAGTAATTGGAGCACAATAGTGACTCGTCTTACCAGAAAACAACTCATGCTCGTAGGACAAAAAAAAGCATGTGACTCAACTCCATGTAGACCTGGGAAACAAACGCTAGCTCGCCTTACAAGAAACACACTCTGCTTTAGAGAAAAGAGCACTCTTCTACTCTACTGTGTTTCCTATGGGGTCCAAACAGTGAGCTTGCTCAGAACAAAAGAACTCTGCTTCCTATACACACGGACCATATCTAGTTCAACTCTGCTTAGGAAACTGACAAGAACAGTAGCTCCTATTCAGTCCAATACACTGTACTTGCTGGGAAAAGACGCGAGTGCTATTTGTCTTGTGTAGGGCAATGGGAGTGCAATAGTGACTTTCCTTATCAGAAAGAAAATCTTGTTCGTAGGACCAGAAACTGCATGTGATTCAACTCCATTTTGGACTAGGAAACAAACGCTAGCTCGCCTTACAAAAACACACTCTGCTTTTGAGAAAAGAGCACTCTTCTACTCTACTGTGTTTCCTATAGGGCCAGAACAGTGAGCTTGCTCAGAACATAAGAATGGTGCTTCCTACACACACGGGCCATATCTAGTTCAACTCTTCTTAGGAAACTGACAAGAACAGTAGCTCCTCTTCATTCCGATGCACTGTACTTGCTGGGAACAGACGCGAGAGCTATTTGCACTATGTATGTCAAGGGGAGCGCAATAGTGACTTTCTTTACCAGAAAACAACTCTTGCTCTTAGAACAATAAACTGCATGTGATTAAACTCCATTTAGGACTGGGAAACAAACGCTAGCTCACCTTACAAAAAACACACTCTGCTTTTGAGAAAAGAGCACTCTTCTACTCTACTGTATTTCCTATGGTGTCCGAACAGTGAGCTTGCTCAGAACATAAGAACTGTGCTTCCTACACACACGGCCATATATAGTTCAATTCTGCTTAGGAACCTGACAAGAACAGTAGATCCTCTTCAGTCCAATACACTATACTTGCTGGGAAGAGACGCCAGTGCTATTTGTACTGTGTATGGCAATGGCAGCGCAATAGTGACTTTCCTTACCAGAAAACAACTCTTGCTCTTAGGACAAGAAACTGCATGTGACTCAACTCCATTTAGGACTGGGAAACAAACGCTAGCTCGCCTTATAAGAAACACACTCTGCTTTTCAGAAAAGAGCACTCTTCTACTCTACTGTGTTTCCTATGGGGTCCAAACAGTGAGCTTGCTCAGAACAAAGAACTGTGCTTTCTCCACACACGGCCATATCTAGTTCAACTCTGCTTAGGAAACAAACAAGAACAGTAGCTCCTCTTCACTCCAATACACTGTACTTGCGGGGAACAGACGCGAGTGCTATTTGCACTGTGTATGGCATTGGAGCACAATAGTGACTTGTCTTACCAGAAAACAACTCTTGCTCGTAGGACAAAAAACTGCATGTGACTCAACTCCATTTAGGACTGGGAAACAAACGCTAGCTCAACTTCCAAGAAACACACTCTGCTTTTGAGAAAAGAGCACTCTTCTACTCTACGGTGTTTCCTATGTGTTCCGAAAAGTCAGCTTGCTCAGAACAAAAAAACTGTGCTTCCTACACACATGGCAATATCTAGTTCAAGTCTGCTTAGGAACCTGACAAGAACAGTAGATCCTCTTCAGTCCAATACACTGTACTTGCTGGGAGCAGACGCCAGTGCTATTTGTCCTGTGTATGGCAATGGCAGTGCAATTGTGACTCTTCTTACCAGAAAACAACTCTTGCTCGTAGGACCAGAAACTCATGTGATTCCACTCCATTTAGGACTGGGAAACAAACTCTAGCTCGCTTTACAAGAAACACACTCTGCTTTTGAGAAAAGAGCACTCTTCCACTCTACTGTGTTTCCTATAGGGCCAGAACAGTGAGCTTGCTCAGAAAAAAAGAACTGTACTTCCTACACACACGGGCCACATCCAGTTCAACTCTGCTTAGGAAACTGAGAAGAACAGTAGCTCCTTTTCAGTCCAATACTCTGTAATTGCTGGGAAGAGACGGGAGGGCTCTTTGCACTGTGTATGGCAATGGGAGCGCAATAGTGACTTTCCTTACGAGAAAACAACTCTTGCTCGTAGGACCAGAAACTGCATGTGATTCCACTCCATTTAGGACTGGGAAACAAACGCTAGCTCGCCTTACAAGAAACACACTCTGCTTTAGAGAAAAGAGCACTCTTCTACTCTACTGTGTTTCCTATGAGGTCCAAACAGTGAGCTTGCTCAGAACAAAAGAACTGTGCTTCCTACACACACGGGCCATATCTAGTTCAACTCTGCTTAGGAAACTGACAAGAACAGTAGCTCCTCTTCAGTCCGATACCCTGTACTTGCTTGGAACAGACGTGAGAGCTATTGGCACTATGTATGGCAAGGGGAGTGCTTTAGTGACTTTCCTTACCAGAAAACAACTCTTGCTCTTAGGACCAGAAACTGCATGTGATTCAACTCCATTTAGAACTGGTAAACAAACGATAGCTCGCCTTACAAGAAACACACTCTGCTTTAGAGAAAAGAGCACTCTTCTACTCTACTGTGTTTCCTATGGGGTCCAAACAGTGAGCTTGCTCAGAACAAAGAACTGTGCTTTCTCCACACACGGGCCATATCTAGTTCAACTCTGCTTAGGAAACAAACAAGAACAGTAGCTCCTCTTCACTCCAATACACTGTACTTGCGGGGAACAGACGCGAGTGCTATTTGCACTGTGTATGGCATTGGAGCGCAATAGTGACTTGTCTTACCAGAAAACAACTCTTGCTCGTAGGACAAAAAACTGCATGTGACTCAACTCCATTTAGGACTGGGAAACAAACGCTAGTTCGACTTCCAAGAAACACACTCTGCTTTTGAGAAAAAAGCACTCTTCTACTCTACTGTGTTTCCTATGTGTTCCCGAAAAGTGAGCTTGCTCAGAACAAAAAAACTGTGCTTCCTACACACACGGCCATATCTAGTTCAAGTGTGCTTAAGAAACTGACAAGAACAGTAGAACCTCTTCAGTCCAATACACTGTACTTGCTGGGAACAGACGCCAGTGCTATTTGTCCTGTGTATGGAAATGGCAGCGCAATAGTGACTCTTCTTACCATAAAACAACTCTTGCTCTTAGGACCAGAAACTGCATGTGATTCCACTACATTTAGGACTGGGAAACAAACTCTAGCTCGCTTTACAAGAAACACACTATGCTTTAGAGAAAAGAGCATTCTTCTACTCTACTGTGTTTCCTATGGGGTCCAAACAGTGAGCTTGCTCAGAACAAAAGAACTGTGATTCCTAGACACACGGACCATATCTAGTTCAACTCTGCTTAGGAAACTGACAAGAACAGTAGCTCCTATTCAGTCCAATACACTGTACTTGCTGGGAAAAGACGCGAGTGCTATTTGCCTTGTGTAGGGCAATGGGAGCACAATAGTGACTTTCCTTACCAGAAAAAAACTCTTGTTCGTAGGGCCAGAAACTGCATGTGATTCAACTCCATTTAGGACTAGGAAACAAACGCTAGCTCACCTTACAAAAACACACTCTGCTTTTGAGAAAAGAGCACTCTTCTACTCTACTGTGTTTCCTATAGGGCCAGAACAGTGAGCTTGCTCAGAACATAAGAACGGTGCTTCCTACCCACACGGGCCATATCTAGTTCAACTCTGCTTAGGAAACTGACAAGAACAGTAGCTCCTCTGCAGTCCGATACACTGTACTTGCTGGGAACAGACGCGAGAGCTATTTGCACTATGTATGGCAAGGGGAGCGCAATAGTGACTTTCCTTACCAGAAAACAACTCTTGCTCTTAGGACAAAAAACTGCATGTGACTCAACTCCATTTAGGACTGGGAAACAAACGCTAGCTCGCCTTACAAGAAACACACTCTGCTTTTGAGAAAAGAGCACTCTTCTACTATACTGTGTTTCCTATGGGGTCAGAACAGTGAGCTTGCTCAGAACAAAGAACTGTGCTTCCTACACACACGGCCATATATAGTTCAATTCTGCTTAGGAAACTGACAAGAACAGTAGATCCTCTTCAGTCCAATACACTGTACTTGCTGGGAACAGACGCCAGTGCTATTTGTCCTGTGTATGGCAATGGCAGCACAATAGTGACTCTTCTCTCCAGAAAACAACTCTTGCTCGTAGGACCAGAAACTGCATGTGATTCAACTCCATTTAGGACTGGGAAACAAAAGCTAGCTCACCTCACATGAAACACACTCTGCTTTTGAGAAAAGAGCACTATTCTACACTACTGTGTTTCCTATGTGTTCCGAAAAGTGAGCTTGCTCAGAACAAAACAACTGTGCATTCTACACACACGGGCCATATCTAGTTCAACTCTGCTTAGGAAACTGACAAGAACAGTAGATCCTCTACAGTACAATACACTGTACTTGCGGCGAACAGACGCGAGTGCTATTTGCACTGTGTATGGCAATTGGAGCACAATAGTGACTTTCCTTACCAGAAAACAACTCTTGCTCGTAGGACCAAAAACTGCATGTGATTCCACTCCATTTAGGACTGGGAAACAAACGGTAGCTCGCCTTAGAAGAAACACACTTTGCTTTTGAGAAAAGAGCACTCTTCTACTCTACTGTGTTTCCTATAGGACCAGAACAGTGAGCTTGCTCAGAAAAAAAGAACTGTGCTTCCTACACACACGGGCCATATCTAGTTCAACTCTGCTTAGGAAACTGAGAAGAACAGTAGCTCCTCTTCAGTCCAATACACTGTAATTGCTGGGAACAGACGGGAGGGCTATTTGCACTGTGTATGGCAATGGGAGCACAATGGTGACTTTCGTACCAGAAAACAAGTCTTGCTCGTAGGACCAAAAACTGCATGTGATTCCACTCCATTTAGGACTGGGAAACAAACGGTAGCTCGCCTTACAAGAAACACACTCTGCTTTAGAGAAAAGAGCACTCTTCTATTCTACTGTGTTTCCTATGGCGTCCAAACAGTGAGCTTGCTCAGAACAAAAGAACTGTGCTTCCTACAAACACGGACCATATCTAATTCAACTCTGCTTAGTAAACTGACAAGAACAGTAGCTCCTATTCAGTCCAATACACTGTACTTGCTGGGAAAAGACGCGAGTGCTATATGCCTTGTGTAGGGCAATGGGAGCACAATAGTGACTTTCCTTACCAGAAAACAATTCTTGTTCATAGGACCAGAAACTGCATATGATTCAACTCCATTTAGGACTGGGAAACAAACGCCAGCTCGCCTTACAAAAACACACTCTGCTTTTGAGAATTAAGCACTCTTCTACTCTACTGTGTATCCTATAGGGCCACAAGAGTGAACTTGCTCAGAACATAAGAACTGTGCTTCCTACACACACGGCCATATTTAGTTCAATTCTGTTTAGGAACCTGAGAAAAACAGTAGATCCTCTTCATTACAATACACTGTACTTGCTGGGAACAGACGCCAGTGCTATTTGTCCTGTGTATGGCAATGGAACGCAATAGTGACTCTTCTTACCATAAAACAACTCGTGCTCGTAGGACTAGAAACTGCATGTGATTCAACTCCATTTAGGACTGGGAAACAAACGTTAGCTCGCCTTACAAGAAACACATTCTGCTTTAGGGAAAAGAGCACTCTTCTACTCTACTGTGTTTCCTATAGGGCCAGAACAGTGAGCTTGCTCAGAACAAAAGAACTGTGCTTCCTACACACACGGCCATATCTAGTTCAAATCTGCTTAGGAACCTGACAAGAACAGTAGATCCTCTTCAGTCCAATACACTGTACTTGCTGGGAACAGACGCCAGTGCTATTTGTCCTGTGTAGGGCAATGGCAGCTCAATAGTGACTCTTCTTACCAGAAAACAACTCTTGCTCGTAGGACCAGAAACTGCATGTGATTCAACTCCATTTAGGACTGGAAAACAAACTCTAGCTCGCTTTACAAGAAACACACTCTGCTTTTGAGAAAAGAGCACTCTTCTACTCTACTGTGTTTCCTATAGGGCCAGAACAGTGTGCTTGCTCAGATAAAAAGAACTGTACTTCCTACAAACACGGGCCATATCTAGTTCAACTCTGGTTAGGAAACTGAGAAGAAAAGTAGCTCCTTTTCAGTCCAATACAATGTACATGGTGGGAACAGACGCCAATGCTATTTGCCCTGTGTATGGCAATGGGAGCGCAATAGTGACTTTCCTTAGCAGAAAACAACTCTTGCTCGTAGGACCAGAAACTGCATGTGATTCCACTCCATTTAGGACTGGGAAACAAACGCTAGATCGCCTTACAAGAAACACACCCTGCTTTAGAGAAAAGAGCACTCTTCTATTCTACTGTGTTTCCTATGGGGTCCAAACAGTGAGCTTGCTCAGAACAAAAGATCTGTGCTTCCTACACACACGGGCCATATCTAGTTCAACTCTTCTTAGGAAACTGACAAGAAGAGTAGCTCCTCTTCTGTCTGATACACTGTACTTGCTGGGAACAGACGCGAGTGCTATTTGCACTGTGTATGGCAATGGGAGCACAATAGTGACTTTCCTTACCAGAAAACAAATCTTGCTCGTAAGACCAGAAACTGCATGTGATTCAACTCCATTTAGGACTGGGAAACAAATGCTAGCTCACCTTACATGAAACACACTCTGCTTTTGAGAAAAGAGCACTCTTCTACTCTACTGTGTTTCCTATGGGGTCCGAACAGTGAGCTTGCTCAGAACAAAAGAACTGTGCTTCCTACACACACGGGCCATATCTAGTTCAACTCTGCTTAGGAAACTGACAAGAACAGTAGCTCCTCTTCAGTCCGATACCCTGTACTTTCTGGGAACAGACGTGAGAGCTATTGGCACTATGTATGGCAAGGGGAGCGCAATAGTGACTTTCCTTACCAGAAAACAACTCTTGCTCTTAGGACCAGAAACTGCATGTGATTCAACTCCATTTAGAACTGGTAAACAAACGATAGCTCGCCTTACAAGAAACACACTCTGCTTTAGAGAAAAGAGCACTCTTCTACTCTACTGTGTTTCCCATGGGGTCCAAACAGTGAGCTTGCTCAGAACAAAGAACTGTGCTTTCTCCACACACGGGCCATATCTAGTTCAACTCTGCTTAGGAAACAAACAAGAACAGTAGCTCCTCTTCACTCCAATACACTGTACTTGCGGGGAACAGACGCGAGTGCTATTTGCACTGTGTATGGCAATTGGAGCACAATAGTGACATGTCTTACCAGAAAACAACTCTTGCTCGTAGGAAAAAAACTGCATGTGACTCAACTCCATTTAGGACTGGGAAACAAACGCTAGCTCGACTTCCAAGAAACACACTCTGCTTTTGAGAAAAGAGCACTCTTCTACTCTAATGTGTTTCCTATGTGTTCCGAACAGTGAGCTTGCTCAGAACAAAAAAACTGTGCTTCCTACACACACGGCCATATCTAGTTAAATTCTGCTTAGCAACCTGACAAGAACAGTAGATCCTCTTCAGTCAAATACACTGTACTTGCTGGGAACAGACGTTAGTGCTATTTGTCCTGTGTATGGCAAAGGCAGCGCAATAGTGACTCTTCTTACCAGAAAACAACTCTTGCTTGTAGGACCAGAAACTGCATGTGATTCAACTCCATTTAGGACTGGGAAACAAACTCTAGCTCGCTTTACAAGAAACACACTCTGCTTTTGAGAAAAGAGCACTCTTCTACTCTACTGTGTTTCCTATAGGGCCAGAACAGTGAGCTTGCTCAGAAAAAAAGAACTGTGGTTCCTACACACACGGGACATATCTAGTTCAACTCTGCTTAGGAAACTGACAAGAACAGTAGCTCCTCTTCAGTCCAATACACTGTACATGCTGGGAACAGATGGGAGGGCTATTTTCACTGTGTATGGCAATGGGAGCACAATAGTGACTTTCCTTACCAGAAAACAACTCTTGCTCGTAGGACCAGAAACTGCATGTTATTCAACTCCATTTAGGACTGGGAAACAAACGGTAGCTCGCCTTACAAGAAACACACTCTGCTTTAGAGAAAAGAGTACTCTTCTACTCTACTGTGTTTCCTATGGGGTCCAAACAGTGAGCTTGCTCAGAACAAAAGAACTGTGCTTCCTACACACACGGACCATATCTAGTTCAACTCTGCTTAGGAAACTGACAAGAACAGTAGCTCCTATTCAGTCCAATACACTGTACTTGCTGGGAAAAGACGCGAGTGCTATATGCCTTGTGTAGGGCAAGGGGAGCGCAATAGTGACTCTTCTTACCAGAAAACAACTCTTGCTCGTGGGACAAAAAACTGCATGTGACTCAACTCCATTAAGACTGGGAAACAAACGCTAGCTCGACTTACAAGAAACACACTCTGCTTTTGAGAAAAGAGCACTCATCTACTCTACTGTGTTTCCTGTAGGGCCAGAACAGTGAGCTTGCTCAGAACAAAAGAACTGTGCTTCCTACACACACGGCCATATCTCGTTCAAGTATGCTTAGGAACCTGACAAGAACAGTAGATCCTCTTCAGTCCAATACACTGTAATTGCTGGGAACAGACGCCAGTGCTATTTGTCCTGTGTAGGGCAATGGCAGTGCAATAGTGACTCTTCTTACCAGAAAACAACTCTTGCTAGTAGGACCAGAAACTGCATGTGATTCAACTCCATTTAGGACTAGGAAACAAACTCTAGCTCGCTTTACAAGAAACACACTCTGCTTTTGAGAAAAGAGCACTCTTCTACTCTACTGTGTTTCCTATGGGGTCTGAACAGTGAGCTTGCTCAGAAAAAAGGAACTGTGCTTCCTACACACACGGCCATATCTAGTTCAACTCTGCTTAGGAAACAAACAAGAACAGTAGCTCCGCTTCAGTCCAATACACTGTACTTGCTGGGAACAGACGCCAGTGCTATTTGTCCTGTGTATGGCAATGACAGCGCAATAGTGACTCTTCTTACCAGAAAACAACTCTTGCTCGTAGGACCAGAAACTGCATGGGATTCAACTCCATTTAGGACTGGGAAACAAATGCTAGCTCGCCGTACATGAAACACACTCTGCTTTTGAGAAAAGAGCACTCTTCTACTCTACTGTGTTTCCTATGGGGTCCGAACAGTGAGCTTGCTCATAACGAAAGAACTGTGCTTCCTACACACACGGGCCATATCTAGTTCAACTCTGCTTAGGAAACTGACAAGAACAGTAGCTCCTCTTCAGTCCAATACACTTTACTTTCAGGGAACAGACGGGAGGGCTATTTGCACTGTGTATAGCAATTGGAGCACAATAGTGACTCGTCTTACCAGAAAACAACTCTTGCTCGTAGGACAAAAAAAAGCATGTGACTCAACTCCATTTAGAACTGGGAAACAAACGCTAGCTCGCCTTACAAGAAACACACTCTGCTTTAGAGAAAAGAGCACTCTTCTACTCTACTGTGTTTCCTATGGGGTCCAAACAGTGAGCTTGCTCAGAACAAAAGAACTGTGCTTCCTATACACACGGACCATATCTAGTTCAACTCTGCTTAGGAAACTGACAAGAACAGTAGCTCCTATTCAGTCCAATACAGTGTACTTGCTGGGAAAAGACGCGAGTGCTATTTGCCTTGTGTAGGGCAATGGGAGCGCAATAGTGACTTTCCTTATCAGAAAGAAAATCTTGTTCGTAGGACCAGAAACTGCATGTGATTCAACTCCATTTTGGACTAGGAAACAAACGCTAGCTCGCCTTACAAAAACACACTCTGCTTTTGAGAAAAGAGCACTCTTCTACTCTACTGTGTTTCCTATAGGGCCAGAACAGTGAGCTTGCTCAGAACATAAGAATGGTGCTTCCTACACACACGGGCCATATCTAGTTCAACTCTTCTTAGGAAACTGACAAGAACAGTAGCTCCTCTTCAGTCCGATGCACTTTACTTGCTGGGAACAGACGCGAGAGCTATTTGCACTATGTATGGCAAGGGGAGCGCAATAGTGACTTTCTTTACCAGAAAACAACTCTTGCTCTTAGAACAATAAACTGCATGTGATTAAACTCCATTTAGGACTGGGAAACAAATGCTAGCTCACCTTACAAAAAACACACTCTGCTTTTGAGAAAAGAGCACTCTTCTACTCTACTGTATTTCCTATGGTGTCCGAACAGTGAGCTTGCTCAGAACAAAAGAACTGTGCTTCCTACACACACGGCCATATCTAGTTCAATTCTGCTTAGGAACCTGACAAGAACAGTAGATCCTCTTCAGTCCAATACACTGTACTTGCTGGGAAGAGACGCCAGTGCTATTTGTACTGTGTATGGCAATGGCAGCGCAATAGTGACTTTCCTTACCAGAAAACAACTCTTGCTCTTAGGACAAGAAACTGCATGTGACTCAACTCCATTTAGGACTGGGAAACAAACGCTAGCTCGCCTTATAAGAAACACACTCTGCTTTTCAGAAAAGAGCACTCTTCTACTCTACTGTGTTTCCTATGGGGTCCAAACAGTGAGCTTGCTCAGAACAAAGAACTGTGCTTTCTCCACACACGGGCCATATCTAGTTCAACTCTCCTTAGGAAACAAACAAGAACAGTAGCTCCTCTTCACTCCAATACACTGTACTTGCAGGGAACAGACGCGAGTGCTATTTGCACTGTGTATGGCATTGGAGCACAATAGTGACTTGTCTTACCAGAAAACAACTCTTGCTCCTAGGACAAAAAACTGCATGTGACTCAACTCCATTTAGGACTGGGAAACAAACGCTAGCTCAACTTCCAAGAAACACACTCTGCTTTAGAGAAAAGAGCACTCTTCTATTCTACTGTGTTTCCTATGGCGTCCAAACAGTGAGCTTGCTCAGAACAAAAGAACTGTGCTTCCTACAAACACGGACCATATCTAATTGAACTCTGCTTAGTAAACTGACACGAACAGTAGCTCCTATTCAGTCCAATACACTGTACTTGCTGGGAAAAGACGCGAGTGCTATATGCCTTGTGTAGGGCAATGGGAGCACAATAGTGACTTTCCTTACCAGAAAACAATTCTTGTTCATAGGACCAGAAACTGCATATGATTCAACTCCATTTAGGACTGGGAAACAAACGCCAGCTCGCCTTACAAAAACACCCTCTGCTTTTGAGAATTAAGCACTCTTCTACTCTACTGTGTATCCTATAGGGCCACAAGAGTGAACTTGCTCAGAACATAAGAACTGTGCTTCCTACACACACGACCATATTTAGTTCAATTCTGTTTAGGAACCTGAGAAAAACAGTAGATCCTCTTCATTACAATACACTGTACTTGCTGGGAACAGACGCCAGTGCTATTTGTCCTGTGTATGGCAATGGAAGCGCAATAGTGACTCTTCTTACCATAAAACAACTCGTGCTCGTAGGACTAGAAACTGCATGTGATTCAACTCCATTTAGGACTGGGAAACAAACGTTAGCTCGCCTTACAAGAAACACATTCTGCTTTAGGGAAAAGAGCACTCTTCTACTCTACTGTGTTTCCTATAGGGCCAGAACAGTGAGCTTGCTCAGAACAAAAGAACTGTGCTTCCTACACATGGGCCATAACTAGTTCAACTCTGCTTAGGAAACTGAGAAAAACAGTAGCTCCTCTTCAGTCCAATACACTGTACTTGCTGGGAACAGACGCGAGTGCTATTTGCACTGTGTATGGCAATGGGAGCGCAATAGTGACTTTCCTTACCAGAAAACAACTCTTGCTCGTAGGACCAGAAACTGCATGTGATTCAACTCCATTTAGGACTGGGAAACAAATGCTAGCTCGCCTTACAAGAAACACACTCTGCTTTTGAGAAAAGAGCACTCTTCTACTCTACTGTGTTTCCTATGGTGTCCGAACAGTGAGCTTGCTCAGAACAAAAGAACTGTGCTTCCTACACACACGGCCATATCTAGTTCAAATCTGCTTAGGAACCTGACAAGAACAGTAGATCCTCTTCAGTCCAATACACTGTACTTGCTGGGAACAGACGCCAGTGCTATTTGTCCTGTGTATGGCAATGGCAGCTCAATAGTGACTCTTCTTACCAGAAAACAACTCTTGCTCGTAGGACCAGAAACTGCATGTGATTCAACTCCATTTAGGACTGGAAAACAAACTCTAGCTCGCTTTACAAGAAACACACTCTGCTTTTGAGAAAAGAGCACTCTTCTACTCTACTGTGTTTCCTATAGGGCCAGAACAGTGTGCTTGCTCAGATAAAAAGAACTGTACTTCCTACAAACACGGGCCATATCTAGTTCAACTCTGGTTAGGAAACTGAGAAGAAAAGTAGCTCCTTTTCAGTCCAATACAATGTACATGGTGGGAACAGACGCCAATGCTATTTGCCCTGTGTATGGCAATGGGAGCGCAATAGTGACTTTCCTTAGCAGAAAACAACTCTTGCTCGTAGGACCAGAAACTGCATGTGATTCCACTCCATTTAGGACTGGGAAACAAACGCTAGATCGCCTTACAAGAAACACACCCTGCTTTAGAGAAAAGAGCACTCTTCTATTCTACTGTGTTTCCTATGGGGTCCAAACAGTGAGCTTGCTCAGAACAAAAGATCTGTGCTTCCTACACACACGGGCCATATCTAGTTCAACTCTGCTTAGGAAACTGACAAGAAGAGTAGCTCCTCTTCTGTCTGATACACTGTACTTGCTGGGAACAGACGCGAGTGCTATTTGCACTGTGTATGGCAATGGGAGCACAATAGTGACTTTCCTTACCAGAAAACAAATCTTGCTCGTAAGACCAGAAACTGCATGTGATTCAACTCCATTTAGGACTGGGAAACAAATGCTAGCTCACCTTACATGAAACACACTCTGCTTTTGAGAAAAGAGCACTCTTCTACTCTACTGTGTTTCCTATGGGGTCCGAACAGTGAGCTTGCTCAGAACAAAAGAACTGTGCTTCCTACACACACGGGCCATATCTAGTTCAACTCTGCTTAGAAAACTGACAAGAACAGTAGCTCCTCTTCAGTCCGATACCCTGTACTTTCTGGGAACAGACGTGGGAGCTATTGGCACTATGTATGGCAAGGGGAGCGCAATAGTGACTTTCCTTACCAGAAAACAACTCTTGCTCTTAGGACCAGAAACTGCATGTGATTCAACTCCATTTAGAACTGGTAAACAAACGATAGCTCGCCTTACAAGAAACACACTCTGCTTTAGAGAAAAGAGCACTCTTCTACTCTACTGTGTTTCCCATGGGGTCCAAACAGTGAGCTTGCTCAGAACAAAGAACTGTGCTTTCTCCACACACGGGCCATATCTAGTTCAACTCTGCTTAGGAAACAAACAAGAACAGTAGCTCCTCTTCACTCCAATACACTGTACTTGCGGGGAACAGACGCGAGTGCTATTTGCACTGTGTATGGCAATTGGAGCACAATAGTGACATGTCTTACCAGAAAACAACTCTTGCTCGTAGGAAAAAAAACTGCATGTGACTCAACTCCATTTAGGACTGGGAAACAAACGCTAGCTCGACTTCCAAGAAACACACTCTGCTTTTGAGAAAAGAGCACTCTTCTACTCTAATGTGTTTCCTATGTGTTCCGAACAGTGAGCTTGCTCAGAACAAAAAAACTGTGCTTCCTACACACACGGCCATATCTAGTTAAATTCTGCTTAGCAACCTGACAAGAACAGTAGATCCTCTTCAGTCAAATACACTGTACTTGCTGGGAACAGACGTTAGTGCTATTTGTCCTGTGTATGGCAAAGGCAGCGCAATAGTGACTCTTCTTACCAGAAAACAACTCTTGCTTGTAGGACCAGAAACTGCATGTGATTCAACTCCATTTAGGACTGGGAAACAAACTCTAGCTCGCTTTACAAGAAACACACTCTGCTTTTGAGAAAAGAGCACTCTTCTACTCTACTGTGTTTCCTATAGGGCCAGAACAGTGAGCTTGCTCAGAAAAAAAGAACTGTGGTTCCTACACACACGGGACATATCTAGTTCAACTCTGCTTAGGAAACTGACAAGAACAGTAGCTCTTCTTCAGTCCAATACACTGTACATGCTGGGAACAGATGGGAGGGCTATTTTCACTGTGTATGGCAATGGGAGCACAATAGTGACTTTCCTTACCAGAAAACAACTCTTGCTCGTAGGACCAGAAACTGCATGTTATTCAACTCCATTTAGGACTGGGAAACAAACGGTAGCTCGCCTTACAAGAAACACACTCTGCTTTAGAGAAAAGAGTACTCTTCTACTCTACTGTGTTTCCTTTGGGGTCCAAACAGTGAGCTTGCTCAGAACAAAAGAACTGTGCTTCCTACACACACGGACCATATCTAGTTCAACTCTGCTTAGGAAACTGACAAGAACAGTAGCTCCTATTCAGTCCAATACACTGTACTTGCTGGGAAAAGACGCGAGTGCTATATGCCTTGTGTAGGGCAATGGGAGCGCAATAGTGACTCTTCTTACCAGAAAACAACTCTTGCTCGTGGGACAAAAAACTGCATGTGACTCAACTCCATTAAGACTGGGAAACAAACGCTAGCTCAACTTACAAGAAACACACTCTGCTTTTGAGAAAAGAGCACTCATCTACTCTACTGTGTTTCCTGTAGGGCCAGAACAGTGAGCTTGCTCAGAACAAAAGAACTGTGCTTCCTACACACACGGCCATATCTCGTTCAAGTATGCTTAGGAACCTGACAAGAACAGTAGATCCTCTTCAGTCCAATACACTGTAATTGCTGGGAACAAGACGCCAGTGCTATTTGTCCTGTGTAGGGCAATGGCAGTGCAATAGTGACTCTTCTTACCAGAAAACAACTCTTGCTAGTAGGACCAGAAACTGCATGTAATTCAACTCCATTTAGGACTGGGAAACAAACTCTAGCTCGCTTTACAAGAAACACACTCTGCTTTTGAGAAAAGAGCACTCTTCTACTCTACTGTGTTTCCTATGGGGTCTGAACAGTGAGCTTGCTCAGAAAAAAGGAACTGTGCTTCCTACACACACCGGCCATATCTAGTTCAACTCTGCTTAGGAAACAAACAAGAACAGTAGCTCCGCTTCAGTCCAATACACTGTACTTGCTGGAACAGACGCCAGTGCTATTTGTCCTGTGTATGGCAATGGCAGCGCAATAGTGACTCTTCTTACCAGAAAACAACTCTTGCTCGTAGGACCAGAAACTGCATGGGATTCAACTCCATTTAGGACTGGGAAACAAATGCTAGCTCGCCGTACATGAAACACACTCTGCTTTTGAGAAAAGAGCACTCTTCTACTCTACTGTGTTTCCTATGGGGTCCGAACAGTGAGCTTGCTCATAACGAAAGAACTGTGCTTCCTACACACACGGGCCATATCTAGTTCAACTCTGCTTAGGAAACTGACAAGAACAGTAGCTCCTCTTCAGTCCAATACACTTTACTTTCAGGGAACAGACGGGAGGGCTATTTGCACTGTGTATAGCAATTGGAGCACAATAGTGACTCGTCTTACCAGAAAACAACTCTTGCTCGTAGGACAAAAAAAAGCATGTGACTCAACTCCATTTAGAACTGGGAAACAAACGCTAGCTCGCCTTACAAGAAACACACTCTGCTTTAGAGAAAAGAGCACTCTTCTACTCTACTGTGTTTCCTATGGGGTCCAAACAGTGAGCTTGCTCAGAACAAAAGAACTGTGCTTCCTATAACCACGGACCATATCTAGTTCAACTCTGCTTAGGAAACTGACAAGAACAGTAGCTCCTATTCAGTCCAATACAGTGTACTTGCTGGGAAAAGACGCGAGTGCTATTTGCCTTGTGTAGGGCAATGGGAGCGCAATAGTGACTTTCCTTATCAGAAAGAAAATCTTGTTCGTAGGACCAGAAACTGCATGTGATTCAACTCCATTTTGGACTAGGAAACAAACGCTAGCTCGCCTTACAAAAACACACTCTGCTTTTGAGAAAAGAGCACTCTTCTACTCTACTGTGTTTCCTATAGGGCCAGAACAGTGAGCTTGCTCAGAACATAAGAATGGTGCTTCCTACACACACGGGCCATATCTAGTTCAACTCTTCTTAGGAAACTGACAAGAACAGTAGCTCCTCTTCAGTCCGATGCACTTTACTTGCTGGGAACAGACGCGAGAGCTATTTGCACTATGTATGGCAAGGGGAGCGCAATAGTGACTTTCTTTACCAGAAAACAACTCTTGCTCTTAGAAGAATAAACTGCATGTGATTAAACTCCATTTAGGACTGGGAAACAAATCCTAGCTCACCTTACAAAAAACACACTCTGCTTTTGAGAAAAGAGCACTCTTCTACTCTACTGTATTTCCTATGGTGTCCGAACAGTGAGCTTGCTCAGAACAAAAGAACTGTGCTTCCTACACACACGGCCATATCTAGTTCAATTCTGCTTAGGAACCTGACAAGAACAGTAGCTCCTCTTCACTCCAATACACTGTACTTGCAGGGAACAGACGCGAGTGCTATTTGCACTGTGTATGGCATTGGAGCACAATAGTGACTTGTCTTACCAGAAAACAACTCTTGCTCGTAGGACAAAAAACTGCATGTGACTCAACTCCATTTAGGACTGGGAAACAAACGCTAGCTCAACTTCCAAGAAACACACTCTGCTTTTGAGAAAAGAGCACTCTTCTACTCTACGGTGTTTCCTATGTGTTCCGAAAAGTCAGCTTGCTCAGAACAAAAAAACTGTGCTTCCTACACACATGGCAATATCTAGTTCAAGTCTGCTTAGGAACCTGACAAGAACAGTAGATCCTCTTCAGTCCAATACACTGTACTTGCTGGGAACAGACGCCAGTGCTATTTGTCCTGTGTATGGGCAATGGCAGTGCAATTGTGACTCTTCTTACCAGAAAACAACTCTTGCTCGTAGGACCAGAAACTCATGTGATTCCACTCCATTTAGGACTGGGAAACAAACTCTAGCTCGCTTTACAAGAAACACACTCTGCTTTTGAGGAAAGAGCACTCTTCCACTCTACTTTGTTTCCTATGTGGTCCAAACAGTGAGCTTGCTCAGAACAAAAGAACTGTGCTTCCTACACACACGGGCCATATCTAGTTCAACTCTGCTTAGGAAACTGACAAGAACAGTAGCTCCTCTTCAGTCCGATACCCTGTAATTGCTGGGAACAGACGTGAGAGCTATTGGCACTATGTATGGCAAGGGGAGCGCAATAGTGACTTTCCTTAACAGAAAACAACTCTTGCTCTTAGGACCAGAAACTGCATGTGATTCAACTCCATTTAGAACTGGTAACAAACGATAGCTCGCCTTACAAGAAACACACTCTGCTTTAGAGAAAAGAGCACTCTTCTACTCTACTGTGTTTCCTATGGGGTCCAAACAGTGAGCTTGCTCAGAACAAAGAACTGTGCTTTCTCCACACACGGGCCATATCTAGTTCAACTCTGCTTAGGAAACAAACAAGAACAGTAGCTCCTCTTCACTCCAATACACTGTACTTGCAGGGAACAGACGCGAGTGCTATTTGCACTGTGTATGGCATTGGAGCACAATAGTGACTTGTCTTACCAGAAAACAACTCTTGCTCGTAGGACAAAAAACTGCATGTGACTCAACTCCATTTAGGACTGGGAAACAAACGCTAGCTCGACTTCCAAGAAACACACTCTGCTTTTGAGAAAAAAGCACTCTTCTACTCTACTGTGTTTCTTATGTGTTCCGAAAAGTGAGCTTGCTCAGAACAAAAAAACTGTGCTTCCTACACACACGGCCATATCTAGTTCAATTGTGCTTAGGAAACTGACCAAGAACAGTAGAACCTCTTCAGTCCAATACACTGTACTTGCTGGGAACAGACGCCAGTGCTATTTGTCCTGTGTATGGCAATGGCAGCGCAATAGTGACTCTTCTTACCAGAAAACAACTCTTGCTCGTAGGACCAGAAACTGCATGTGATTCCACTACATTTAGGACTGGGAAACAAACTCTAGCTCGCTTTACAAGAAACACACTATGCTTTAGAGAAAAGAGCATTCTTCTACTCTACTGTGTTTCCTATGGGGTCCAAACAGTGAGCTTGCTCAGAACAAAAGAACTGTGCTTCCTAGACACACGGACCATATCTAGTTCAACTCTGCTTAGGAAACTGACAAGAACAGTAGCTCCTATTCAGTCCAATACACTGTACTTGCTGGGAAAAGACGCGAGTGTTATTTGCCTTGTGTAGGGCAATGGGAGCACAATAGTGACTTTCCTTACCAGAAAAAAACTCTTGTTCATAGTGCCAGAAACTGCATGTGATTCAACTCCATTTAGGACTAGGAAACAAACGCTATCTCACCTTACAAATACACACTCTGCTTTTGAGAAAAGAGCACTCTTCTACTCTACTGTGTTTCCTATGTGGTCAGAACAGTGAGCTTGCTCAGAACAAAGAACTGTGCTTCCTACACACACGGCCATATATAGTTCAATTCTGCTTAAGAACCTGACAAGAAGAGTAGGTCCTCTTCAGTCCAATACACTGTACTTGCTGGGAACAGACGCCTGTGCTATTTGTCCTGTGTATGGCAATGGCAGCACAATAGTGACTCTTCTCTCCAGAAAACAACTCTTGCTCGTAGGACCAGAAACTGCATGTGATTCAACTCCACTTAGGACTGGGAAACAAAAGCTAGCTCACCTCACATGAAACACACTCTGCTTTTGAGAAAAGAGCACTCTTCTACTCTACTGTGTTTCCTATGTGTTCCGAAAAGTGAGCTTGCTCAGAACAAAACAACTGTGCATTCTACACACACGGGCCATATCTAGTTCAACTCTGCTTAGGAAACTGACAAGAACAGTAGATCCTCTACAGTACAATACACTGTACTTGCGGCGAACAGACGCGAGTGCTATTTGCACTGTGTATGGCAATTGGAGCACAATAGTGACTTTCCTTACCAGAAAACAACTCTTGCTCGTAGGACCAAAAACTGCATGTGATTCCACTCCATTTAGGACTGGGAAACAAATGGTAGCTCGCCTTAGAAGAAACACACTTTGCTTTTGAGAAAAGAGCACTCTTCTACTCTACTGTGTTTCCTATAGGACCAGAACAGTGAGCTTGCTCAGAAAAAAAGAACTGTGCTTCCTACACACACGGGCCATATCTAGTTCAACTCTGCTTAGGAAACTGAGAAGAACAGTAGCTCCTCTTCAGTCCAATACACTGTAATTGCTGGGAACAGACGGGAGGGCTATTTGCACTGTGTATGGCAATGGGAGCACAATGGTGACTTTCGTACCAGAAAACAAGTCTTGCTCGTAGGACCAAAATCTGCATGTGATTCCACTCCATTTAGGACTGGGAAACAAACGGTAGCTCGCCTTACAAGAAACACACTCTGCTTTAGAGAAAAGAGCACTCTTCTATTCTACTGTGTTTCCTATGGGGTCCAAACAGTGAGCTTGCTCAGAACAAAAGAACTGTGCTTCCTACAAACACGGACCATATCTAATTCAACTCTGCTTAGTAAACTGACAAGAACAGTAGCTCCTATTCAGTCCAATACACTGTACTTGCTGGGAAAAGACGCGAGTGCTATATGCCTTGTGTAGGGCAATGGGAGCACAATAGTGACTTTCCTTACCAGAAAACAATTCTTGTTCATAGGACCAGAAACTGCATATGATTCAACTCCATTTAGGACTGGGAAACAAACGCCAGCTCGCCTTACAAAAACACACTCTGCTTTTGAGAAATAAGCACTCTTCTACTCTACTGTGTATCCTATAGGGCCACAAGAGTGAACTTGCTCAGAACATAAGAACTGTGCTTCCTACACACACGGCCATATTTAGTTCAATTCTGTTTAGGAACCTGAGAAAAACAGTAGATCCTCTTCATTACAATACACTGTACTTGCTGGGAACAGACGCCAGTGCTATTTGTCTTGTGTATGGCAATGGCAGCGCAATAGTGACTCTTCTTACCATAAAACAACTCGTGCTCGTAGGACTAGAAACTGCATGTGATTCAACTCCATTTAGGACTGGGAAACAAACGTTAGCTCGCCTTACAAGAAACACATTCTGCTTTAGGGAAAAGAGCACTCTTCTACTCTACTGTGTTTCCTATAGGGCCAGAACAGTGAGCTTGCTCAGAACAAAAGAACTGTGCTTCCTACACACGGGCCATAACTAGTTCAACTCTGCTTAGGAAACTGAGAAGAACAGTAGCTCCTCTTCAGTCCAATACACTGTACTTGCTGGGAACAGACGCGAGTGCTATTTGCACTGTGTATGGCAATGGGAGCGCAATAGTGACTTTCCTTACCAGAAAACAACTCTTGCTCGTAGGACCAGAAACTGCATGTGATTCAACTCCATTTAGGACTGGGAAACAAATGCTAGCTCGCCTTACAAGAAACACACTCTGCTTTTGAGAAAAGAGCACTCTTCTACTCTACTGTGTTTCCTATGGTGTCTGAACAGTGAGCTTGCTCAGAACAAAAGAACTGTGCTTCCTACACACACGGCCATATCTAGTTCAAATCTGCTTAGGAACCTGACAAGAACAGTAGATCCTCTTCAGTCCAATACACTGTACTTGCTGGGAACAGACGCCAGTGCTATTTGTCCTGTGTATGGCAATGGCAGCTCAATAGTGACTCTTCTTACCAGAAAACAACTCTTGCTCTTAGGACCAGAAACTGCATGTGATTCAACTCCATTTAGGACTGGAAAACAAACTCTAGCTCGCTTTACAAGAAACAAACTCTGCTTTTGAGAAAAGAGCACTCTTCTACTCTACTGTGTTTCCTATAGGGCCAGAACAGTGAGCTTGCTCAGAAAAAAAGAACTGTACTTCCTACAAACACGGGCCATATCTAGTTCAACTCTGGTTAGGAAACTGAGAAGAAAAGTAGCTCCTTTTCAGTCCAATACAATGTACATGGTGGGAACAGACGCCAATGCTATTTGCCCTGTGTATGGCAATGGGAGCGCAATAGTGACTTTCCTTAGCAGAAAACAACTCTTGCTCGTAGGACCAGAAACTGCATGTGATTCCACTCTATTTAGGACTGGGAAACAAACGCTAGATCGCCTTACAAGAAACACACCCTGCTTTAGAGAAAAGAGCACTATTCTACTCTACTGTGTTTCCTATGGGGTCCAAACAGTGAGCTTGCTCAGAACAAAAGAACTGTGCTTCCTACACACGGGCCATATCTAGTTCAACTCTGCTTAGGAAACTGACAAGAACAGTAGCTCCTCTTGCGTCCAATACACTGTACTTGCGGGGAACAGACGCGAGTGCTATTTGCACTGTGTATGGCAATTGGAGCACAATAGTGACATGTCTTACCAGAAAACAACTCTTGCTCGTAGGAAAAAAACTACATGTGACTCAACTCCATTTAGGACTGGGAAACAAACGCCAGCTCGACTTCCAAGAAACACACTCTGCTTTTGAGAAAAGAGCACTCTTCTACTCTACTGTGTTTCCTATGTGTTCCGAACAGTGAGCTTGCTCAGAACAAAAAAACTGTGCTTCCTACACACACGGCCATATCTAGTTAAATTCTGCTTAGCAACCTGACAAGAACAGTAGATCCTCTTCAGTCAAATACACTGTACTTGCTGGGAGCAGACGTTAGTGCTATTTGTCCTGTGTATGGCAAAGGCAGCGCAATAGTGACTCTTCTTACCAGAAAACAACTCTTGCTTGTAGGACCAGAAACTGCATGTGATTCAACTCCATTTAGGACTGGGAAACAAACTCTAGCTCGCTTTACAAGAAACACACTCTGCTTTTGAGAAAAGAGCACTCTTCTACTCTACTGTGTTTCCTATAGGGCCAGAACAGTGAGCTTGCTCAGAAAAACAGAACTGTGCTTCCTAAACACACGGGACATATCTAGTTCAACTCTGCTTAGGAAACTGAGAAGAACAGTATCTACTCTTCAGTCCAATACACTGTACTTGCTGGGAACAGACGGGAGGGCTATTTGCACTGTGTATGGCAATGGGAGCACAATAGTGACTTTCCTTACCAGAAAACAAGTCTTGCTCGTAGGACCAGAAACTGCATGTTATTCAACTCCATTTAGGACTGGGAAACAAACGGTAGCTCGCCTTACAAGAAACACACTCTGCTTTAGAGAAAAGAGCACTCTTCTACTCTACTGTGTTTCCTATGGGGTCCAAACAGTGAGCTTGCTCAGAACAAAAGAAATGTGCTTCCTACACACACGGACCATATCTAGTTCAACTCTGCTTAGGAAACTGACAAGAACAGTAGATCCTCTACAGTACAATACACTGTACTTGCGGCGAACAGACGCGAGTGCTATTTGCACTGTGTATGGCAATTGGAGCACAATAGTGACTTTCCTTACCAGAAAACAACTCTTGCTCGTAGGACCAAAAACTGCATGTGATTCCACTCCATTTAGGACTGGGAAACAAATGGTAGCTCGCCATAGAAGAAACACACTTTGCTTTTGAGAAAAGAGCACTCTTCTACTCTACTGTGTTTCCTATAGGACCAGAACAGTGAGCTTGCTCAGAAAAAAAGAACTGTGCTTCCTACACACACGGGCCATATCTAGTTCAACTCTGCTTAGGAAACTGAGAAGAACAGTAGCTCCTCTTCAGTCCAATACACTGTAATTGCTGGGAACAGACGGGAGGGCTATTTGCACTGTGTATGGCAATGGGAGCACAATGGTGACTTTCGTACCAGAAAACAAGTCTTGCTCGTAGGACCAAAATCTGCATGTGATTCCACTCCATTTAGGACTGGGAAACAAACGGTAGCTCGCCTTACAAGAAACACACTCTGCTTTAGAGAAAAGAGCACTCTTCTATTCTACTGTGTTTCCTATGGGGTCCAAACAGTGAGCTTGCTCAGAACAAAAGAACTGTGCTTCCTACACACACGGCCATATCTAGTTAAATTCTGCTTAGCAACCTGACAAGAACAGTAGATCCTCTTCAGTCAAATACACTGTACTTGCTGGGAACAGACGTTAGTGCTATTTGTCCTGTGTATGGCAAAGGCAGCGCAATAGTGACTCTTCTTACCAGAAAACAACTCTTGCTTGTAGGACCAGAAACTGCATGTGATTCAACTCCATTTAGGACTGGGAAACAAACTCTAGCTCGCTTTACAAGAAACACACTCTGCTTTTGAGAAAAGAGCACTCTTCTACTCTACTGTGTTTCCTATAGGGCCAGAACAGTGAGCTTGCTCAGAAAAACAGAACTGTGCTTCCTACACACACGGGACATATCTAGTTCAACTCTGCTTAGGAAACTGAGAAGAACAGTATCTACTCTTCAGTCCAATACACTGTACTTGCTGGGAACAGACGGGAGGGCTATTTGCACTGTGTATGGCAATGGGAGCACAATAGTGACTTTCCTTACCAGAAAACAAGTCTTGCTCGTAGGACCAGAAACTGCATGTTATTCAACTCCATTTAGGACTGGGAAACAAACGGTAGCTCGCCTTACAAGAAACACACTCTGCTTTAGAGAAAAGAGCACTCTTCTACTCTACTGTGTTTCCTTTGGGGTCCAAACAGTGAGCTTGCTCAGAACAAAAGAAATGTGCTTCCTACACACACGGACCATATCTAATTCAACTCTGCTTAGTAAACTGACAAGAACAGTAGCTCCTATTCAGTCCAATACACTGTACTTGCTGGGAAAAGACGCGAGTGCTATATGCCTTGTGTAGGGCAATGGGAGCACAATAGTGACTTTGCTTACCAGAAAACAATTCTTGTTCATAGGACCAGAAACTGCATATGATTCAACTCCATTTAGGACTGGGAAACAAACGCCAGCTCGCCTTACAATAACACACTCTGCTTTTGAGAAATAAGCACTCTTCTACTCTACTGTGTATCATATAGGGCCACAAGAGTGAACTTGCTCAGAACATAACAACTGTGCTTCCTACACACACGGCCATATTTAGTTCAATTCTGTTTAGGAACCTGAGAAAAACAGTAGATCCTCTTCATTACAATACACTGTACTTGCTGGGAACAGACGCCAGTGCTATTTGTCCTGTGTATGGCAATGGCAGCGCAATAGTGACTCTTCTTACCATAAAACAACTCGTGCTCGTAGGACTAGAAACTGCATGTGATTCAACTCCATTTAGGACTGGGAAACAAACGTTAGCTCGCCTTACAAGAAACACATTCTGCTTTAGGGAAAAGAGCACTCTTCTACTCTACTGTGTTTCCTATAGGGCCAGAACAGTGAGCTTGCTCAGTACAAAAGAACTGTGCTTCCTACACACGGGCCATAACTAGTTCAACTCTGGTTAGGAAACTGACAAGAACAGTAGCTCCTCTTCAGTCCGATACACTGTACTTGCTGGGAACAGACAAGAGTGCTATTTGCACTGTGTATGGCAATGGGAGCGCAATAGTGACTTTCCTTAACAGAAAACAACTCTTGCTCGTAGGACCAGAAACTGCATGTGATTTAACTCCATTTAGGACAGGGAAACAAATGCTAGCTCGCCTTACAAGAAACACACTCTGCTTTTGAGAAAAGAGCACTCTTCTACGCTACTGGGTTTCCTATGGTGTCTGAACAGTGAGCTTGCTCAGAACAAAAGAACTGTGCTTCCTACACACGGGCCATATCTAGTTCAAATCTGCTTAGTAACCTGACAAGAACAGTAGATCCTCTTCAGTCCAATACACTGTACTTGCTGGGAACAGACGCCAGTGCTATTTGTCCTGTGTATGGCGAAGCAGCTCAATAGTGACTCTTCTTACCAGAAAACAACTCTTGCTCGTAGGACCAGAAACTGCATGTGATTCAACTCCATTTAGGACTGGAAAACAAACTCTAGCTTGCTTTACAAGAAACACACTCTGCTTTTGAGAAAAGAGCACTCTTCTACTTTACTGTGTTTCCTATAGGGCCAGAACAGTGAGCTTGCTCAGAAAAAAAGAACTGTACTTCCTACAAACACGGGCCATATCTAGTTCAACTCTGGTTAGGAAACTGAGAAGAAAAGTAGCTCCTTTTCAGTCCAATACAATGTACATGGTGGGAACAGACGCCAATGCTATTTGCCCTGTGTATGGCAATGGGAGCGCAATAGTGACTTTCCTTAGCAGAAAACAACTCTTGCTCGTAGGACCAGAAACTGCATGTGATTCCACTCCATTTAGGACTGGGAAACAAACGCTAGATCGCCTTACAAGAAACAGACCCTGCTTTAGAGAAAAGAGCACTCTTCTACTCTACTGTGTTTCCTATGGGGTCCAAACAGTGAGCTTGCTCAGAACAAAAGATCTGTGCTTCCTACACACACGGGCCATATCTAGTTCAACTCTTCTTAGGAAACTGACAAGAACAGTAGCTCCTCTTCAGTCTGATACACTGTACTTGCTGGGAACAGACACGAGTGCTATTTGCACTGTGTATGGCAATGGGAGTGCAATAGTGACTTTCCTTACCAGAAAACAACTCTTGCTCGTAAGACCAGAAACTGCATGTGATTCAACTCCATTTAGGACTGGGAAACAAATGCTAGATCACCTTACATGAAACACACTCTGTTTTTGAGAAAAGAGCACTCTTCTACTCTACTGTGTTTCCTATGGAGTCCGAAGAGTGAGCTTGCTCAGAACAAAAGAACTGTGCTTCCTACAGCCACGGGCCATATCTAGTTCAACTCTGCTTAGGAAACTGACAAGAACAGTAGCTCCTCTTGCGTCCAATACACTGTACTTGCGGGGAACAGACGCGAGTGCTATTTGCACTGTGTATGGCAATTGCAGCACAATAGTGACATGTCTTACCAGAAAACAACTCTTGCTCGTAGGAAAAAAAACTGCATGTGACTCAACTCCATTTAGGACTGGGAAACAAACGCTAGCTCGACTTCCAAGAAACACACTCTGCTTTTGAGAAAAGAGCACTCTTCTACTCTACTGTGTTTCCTATGTGTTCCGAACAGTGAGCTTGCTCAGAACAAAAAAACTGTGCTTCCTACACACACGGCCATATCTAGTTAAATTCTGCTTAGCAACCTTACAAGAACAGTAGATCCTCTTCAGTCAAATACACTGTACTTGCTGGGAACAGACGTTAGTGCTATTTGTCCTGTGTATGGCAAAGGTAGCACAATAGTGACTCTTCTTACCAGAAAACAACTCTTGCTTGTAGGACCAGAAACTGCATGTGATTCAACTCCATTTAGGACTGGGAAACAAACTCTAGCTCGCTTTACAAGAAACACACTCTGCTTTTGAGAAAAGAGCACTCTTCTACTCTACTGTGTTTCCTATAGGGCCAGAACAGTGAGCTTGCTCAGAAAAAAAGAACTGTGCTTCCTACACACACGGGACATATCTAGTTCAACTCTGCTTAGGAAACTGAGAAGAACAGTAGCTCCTCTTCAGTCCAATACACTGTACTTGCTGGGAACAGACGAGAAGGCTATTTGCACTGTGTATGGCAATGGGAGCACAATAGTGACTTTCCTTACCAGAAAACAACTCTTGCTCGTAGGACCAGAAACTGCATGTTATTCAACTCCATTTAGGAATGGGAAACAAACAGTAGCTCGCCTTACAAGAAACACACTCTGCTTTAGAGAAAAGAGCACTCTTCTACTCTACTGTGTTTCCTATGGGGTCCAAACAGTGAGCTTGCTCAGAACAAAAGAACTGTGCTTCCTACACACACAGACCATATCTAGTTCAACTCTGCTTAGTAAACTGACAAGAACAGTAGCCTCTATTCAGTCCAATACACTGTACTTGCTGGGAAAAGACGCGAGTGCTATATGCCTTGTGTAGGGCAATGGGAGCGCAATAGTGACTCTTCTTACCAGAAAACAACACTTGCTCGTGGGACAAAAAACTGCATGTGACTCAACTCCATTTAGGACTGGGAAACAAACGCTAGCTCGACTTACGAGAAACACACTCTGCTTTTGAGAAAAGAGCACTCTTCTACTCTACTGTGTTTCCTATGGGGTCCGAACAGTGAGATTGCTCAGAACAAAAGAACTGTGCTTCCTACACACACGGCCATATCTAGTTCAATTCTGCTTAGGAACCTGACAAGAACATTAGATCCTCTATAGTCCAATACACTGTACTTGCTAGGAACAGATGCCAGTGCTATTTGTCCTGTGTATGGCAATGGCAGCGCAATAGTGACTCTTCTTACCAGAAAACAACTCTTGCTTGTAGGACCAGAAACTGCATGTGATTCAACTCCATTTAGAATGGGAAAAAAAAGCTAGCTCACCTTACAAGAAACACACTCTGCTTTAGAGAAAAGAGCACTATTCTACTCTACTGTGTTTCCTATAGGGCCAGAACAGTGAGCTTGCTCAGAACAAAAGAACTACACACGGGCCATATCTAGTTCAACTCTGCTTAGGAAACTGACAAGAACAGTAGCTCCTCTTCAGTCTGATACACTTTATTTGCTGGGAACAGACGCGAGTGCTATTTGCACTGTGTATGGCAATTGGAGCACAATAGTGACTCGTCTTACCAGAAAACAACTCTTGCTTGTAGGACAAAAAACTGCATGTGACTCAACTCCATTTAGAACTGGGAAACAAACGCTAGCTCGCCTTACAAAAAACACACTCTGCTTTAGAGAAAGAGCACTCTTCTACTCTACTGTGTTTCCTATGGGTTCCAAACAGTGAGCTTGCTCAGAACAAAAGAACTGTGCTTCCTACACACACGGACCATATCTAGTTCTACTCTGCTTAGGAAACTGACAAGAACATTAGCTCCTCTTCAGTCCAATACTCTGTACTTGCTGGGAAAAGACGCGAGTGCTATTTGCCTTGTGTAGGCCAATGGGAGCGCAATAGTGACTTTTCTTACCAGAAAAAAACTCTTGTTCGTAGGACCAGAAACTGCATGTGATTCAACTCCATTTAGGACTAGGAAACAAACGCTAGCTCGCCTTACAAAAACACACTCTGCTTTTGAGAAAAGAGCACTCTTCTACTCTACTGCGTTTCCTATAGGGCCAGAACAGTGAGCTTGGTCAGAACAAAAGAACGGTGCTTCCTACACACACGGGCCATATCTAGTTCAACTCTGCTTAGGAAACTGACAAGAACAGTTGCTCCTCTTCAGTCCGATACACTGTACTTACTGGGAAGAGACACGAGAGCTATTTGCACTATGTATCAAGGGGAGAACAATAGTGACTTTCCTTACCAGAAAACAACTCTTTTTCTTAGGACCAGAAACTGCATGTGATTCAACTCCATTTAGGACTGGGAAACAAACGCTAGCTCGCCTTACAAGAAACACACTCTGCTTTTGAGAAAAGAGCACTCTTCTACTCTACTGTATTTCCTATGGTGTCCGAACAGTGAGCTTGCTCAGAACATAAGAACTGTGCTTCCTACACACACGGCCATATCTAGTTCAGTTCTGCTTAGGAACCTGACAAGAACAGTAGATCCTCTTCTGTACAATACACTGTACTTGCTGGGAACAGACGCCAGTGCTATTTGTCCTGTGTATGGCAATGGCAGCGCAATAGTGACTCTTCTTACCATAAAACAACCCTTGCTCGTAGGATTAGAAACTGCATGTGATTCAACTCCATTTAGGACTGGGGAACCAACGCTAGCTCGACTTACAAGAAACACACTCTGCTTTAGGGAAAAGAGCACTCTTCTACTCTATTGTGTTTCTATAGGGCCAGAACAGTGAGCTTGCTCAGAACAAAAGAACTGTGCTTCCTACACACGGACCATAACTAGTTCAACTCTGCTTAGGAAACTGAAAAGAACAGTAGCTCCTCTTCAGTCCGATACACTGTACTTGCTGGGAACAGACGCGAGTGCTATTTGCACTGTGTATGGCAATGGGAGTGCAATAGCGACATTCCTTACCAGAAAACAACTCTTGCACGTAGGACCAGAAACTGCATGTGATTCAACTCCATTTAGGACTGGGAAATAAATGCTAGCTCGCCTTACTAGAAACACACTCTGCTTTTGAGAAAAGAGCACTCTTCTACTCTACTGTGTTTCCTATGTGTTCCGAACAGTGAGCTTGCTCAGAACAAAAGAACTGTGCTTTCTACACACAAGGGCCATATCTAGTTCACCTCGGCTTAGGAAACTGACAAGAACAGTAGCTCCTCTTCAGTCCGATACACTGTACTTGCAGGGAACAGACGCGAGTGCTATTTGCACTGTGTATGTCAATGGGAGCGCAATAGTGACTTTCCTTACCAGAAAACAACTCTTGCTCGTAGGACCAGAAACTGCATGTGATTCAACTCCATTTAGGACTGGGAAACAAAAGCTAGCTCACCTTACAAGAAACACACTCTGCTTTAGAGAAAAGAGCACTCTTTTACTCTACTGTGTTTCCTTTAGGGCCAGAACAGTGAGCTTGCTCAGAACAAAAGAACTGTGCTTCCTACACAAGGGCCATATCTAGTTCAACTCTGCTTAGGAAACTGACAAGAACAGTAGCTCCTCTTCAGTCCGATACAGTGTACTTGCTGGGAACAGACGCGAGTGCTATTTGCACTGTGTATGTCAATGGGAGCGCAATAGTGACTTTCCTTACCAGAAAACAACTCTTGCTCGTAAGACCAGAAACTGCATGAGATTCAACTCCATTTAGGACTGGGAAACAAATGCTAGCTCGCCTTACATGAAACACACTCTGCTTTTGAGAAAAGAGCACTCTTCTACTCTACTGTGTTTCCTATGGGGTCCGAACAGTGAGCTTGCTCAGAACAAAAGAACTGTGCTTCCTACACACACGGGCCATATCTAGTTCAACTCTGCTTAGTAATCTGACAAGAACAATAGCTCCTCTTCCTTCCAATACACTGTACTTGCAGGGAACAGACGCGAGTGCTATTTTCACTGTGTATGGCAATTGGAGCACAATAGTGACTTGTCTTACCAGAAAACAACTCTTGCTCGTAGGACAAAAAACTGCATGTGACTCAACTCCATTTAGGACTAGAAAACAATCGCTAGCTCGACTTCCAAGAAACACACTCTGCTTTTGAGAAAAGAGCACTCTTCTACTCTACTGTGTTTCCTATGGGGTCCGAACATTGAGCTTGCTCAGAACAAAAGAACTGTGCTTCCTACACACACGCTCATATCTAGTTCAATTCTGCTTAGGAACCTGACAAGAACAGTAGATCCTCTTCAGTCCAATACACTGTACTTGCTGGGAACAGACGCCAGTGCTATTTGTCCTGTGTATGGAAATGGCAGCGCAATAGTGACTCCTCTTACCAGAAAACAACTCTTGCTAGTAGGACCAGAAACTGCATGTGATTCAACTCCATTTAGGACTGGGAAACAAAAGCTAGCTCAACTTACTAGAAACACACTCTGCTTTAGAGAAAAGAGCACTCTTCTACTCTACTGTGTTTCCTATAGGGCCAGAACAGTGAGCTTGCTCAGAACAAAAGAACTGTGCTTCCTACACACGGGCCATATCTAGTTCAACTCTGCTTAGGAAACTGACAAGAACAGTAGCTCCTCTTCAGTCCGATACACTGTACTTGCTGGGAACAGACGCGAGTGCTTTTTGCACTGTGTATGTCAATGGGAGCACAATAGTAACATTCCTTACCAGAAAACATCTCTTGCTCGTAAGACCAGAAACTGCATGAGATTCAACTCCATTTAGGACTGGGAAACAAGTGCTAGCTCGCCTTACATGAAACACACTCTGCTTTTGAGAAAAGAGCACTCTTCTACTCTACTGTGTTTCCTATGGGGTCCGAGCAGTGAGCTTGCTCAGAACAAAAGAACTGTGCTTCCTACACACACGGACCATATCTAGTTCAACTCTGCTTAGTAAACTGACAAGAACAATAGCTCCTCTTCCTTCCAATACACTGTACTTGCAGGGAACAGACGCGAGTGCTATTTGCACTGTGTATGGCAATTGGAGCACAATAGTGACTTGTCTTACCAGAAAACAACTCTTGCTCGTAGGACAAAAAACTGCATGTGACTCAACTCCATTTAGGACTATTAAACAAACGCTAGCTCGACTTCCAAGAAACACACTCAGGTTTTGAGAAAAGAGCTCTCTTCTACTCTACTGTGTTTCCTATAGAGCCAGAAGAGTGAACTTGCTCAGAACATTAGAACTGTGCTTCCTACACACACGGCCATATCTAGTTCAGTTCTGCTTAGGAACCTGACAAGAACAGTAGATCCTCTTCTGTACAATACACTATACTTGCTGGGAACAGACGCGAGTGCTATTTGCACTGTGTATGGCAATTGGAGCGCAATAGTGACTCTTCTTACCAGAAAACAACTCTTGCTTGTAGGACCAAAATTGTCTGTGATTCAACTCCATTTAGGACTGGGAAACAAACGCGAGCTCGCCTTACAAGAAACACACTCTGCTTTTGAGAAAAGAGCACTCTTCTACTCTACTGTGTTTCCTGTAGGACCAGAACAATGAGCTTGCTCAGAACATAATAACTGTGCTTCCTAAACACACGGGCCATATCTAGTTCAACTCTGCTTAGGAAACTGACAAGAACAGCAGCTCCTCTTCAGTCCGATACACTGTACTTGCTGAGAACAGACGCGAGTGCTATTTGCACTGTGTATGGCAATTGGAGCACAATAGTGACTCGTCTTACCAGAAAACAACTCTTGCTCGTAGGACCAGAAACTGCATGTCACTCAACTCCATTTAGGACTGGGAAACAAACTCTAGCTCACCTTACAAGAAACACATTCTACTTTTGGGAAAAGAGCACTCTTCTACTCTACTGTGTTTCCTATAGGGCCAGAACAGTGAGCTTGCTCAGAACAAAAGAACTGTGCTTCCTACACACACGGACCATATGTAGTTCAACTCTGCTTAGGAAACTGACAAGAACAGTAGCTCCTCTTCAGTCCAATACACTGTACTTGCTGAGAACACACGCGAGTGCTATTTACACTGTGTATGGCAATTAGAGTGCAATAGTGACTTTCCTTACCAGAAAACAACTCTTGCTTGTAGGACCACAAACTGCATGTGATTCAACGCCATTTAGGACTGGGAAACAAATGCTAGCTCGCCTTACAAGAAACACACTCTGCTTTAGAAAAAGAGCACTCTTCTACTCTACTGTGTTTCCTACAGGGCCAGAACAGTGAGCTTGCTCAGAACAAAAGAACTGTGCTTCCCACACACGGGCCATATCTAGTTCAACTCTGCTTAGGAAACTGACAAGAACAGTAGAACCTCTTCAATCCAATACACTGTACTTGCTGGGAACAGACGCCAGAGCTATTTGCACTGTGTATGGCAATTGGAGCACAATAGTGACTCGTCTTACCAGAAAACAACTCTTGCTCATAGAACAAAAAACTGCATGTGACTCAACTCCATTTAGGACTGGGAAACAAACTCTAGCTCGCTTTACAAGAAACACACTCTGCTTTTGAGAAAAGAGCACTCTTCTACTCTACTGTGCTTCCTATAGGGCCAGAACAGTGAGCTTGCTCAGAAAAAAAGAACTGTGCTTCCTAAACACTCGGGCCATATCTAGTTCAACTCTGCTTAGGAAACTGACAAGAACAGTAGCTCCTCTTCAGTCCAATACAATGTACTTGCTGGGAACAGACGGGAGGGCTATTTGCACTGTGTATGGCAATGTGAGCACAATAGTGTCTTTCCTTACCAGAAAACAACTCTTGCTCGTAGGACCAGAAACTACGTGTGATTCCACTCCATTTAGGAATGGGAAACAAAAGCTAGCTCGCCTTAAAAGAAACACACTCTACGTTTGAGAAAAAAGCACTCTTCTACTCTACTGTGTTTTCAATGGGGTCCGAACAGTGAGCTTGCTCAGAACAAAAAAACTGTGCTTCCTACACACACGGCCATATCTAGTTCAAGTCTGCTTAGGAACCTGACAAGAACAGTAGATCCTCTTCAGTCCAATACACTGTACTTGCTGGGAACAGTCGCGAGTGCTATTTGCACAGTGTATGGCAATGGGAGCGCAATGTGACTTTCCTTACCAGAAAACAACTCTTGTTCGTAGGACCTGAAACTGCATGTGATTCATCTCCATTTAGGACTAGGAAACAAACGCTAGCTTGCCTTACAAGAAACACACTCTGCTTTTGAGAAAAGAGCACTCTTCTACTCTACTGTGTTTTCTATAGGGCCAGAACAGTGAGCTTGCTTAGAACATAAGAACTGTGTTTCCTACACACACGGGCCATATCTAGTTCAACTCTGCTTAGGAAACTGACAAGAACAGTAGCTCCTCTTCAATCCGATACACTGTACTTGCTGGGAAAAGACGAGAGTGCTATTAGCACTGTGTATGGCAATGGGCTCGCAATAGTGACTTTCCTTACCAGAAAACAACTCTTGCTCATAGGACCAGAAACTGCATGTGATTCAACTCCATTTATGAATGGGAAACAAACGCTAGCTCGCCTTACAAGAAACACACTCTGCTTTTGAGAAAAGAGCACTCTTCTACTCTACTGTGTTTCCTCTATGGCCAGAACAGTTAGCTTGCTCAGAACAAAAGGACTGTGCTTCCTACACACAGGGGCCATATCTAGTTCAACTCTGCTTAGGAAACTGACAAGAACAGTAGCTCCTCTTCAGTCCAATACACTGTATTTGCTGGGAAGAGATGCGAGGGCTATTTGCACTGTGTATGTCAATGAGAGCACAATAGTGACTTTCCTTAACAGAAAACAACTCTTGCTCCTAGGAACACAAACTGCATGTGATTCAACTCCATTTAGGACTGGAAAACAAACGCTAGCTCGCCTTACAAGAAACACACTCTGCTTTTGAGAAAAGAGCACTCTTCTACTCTACTGTGTTTCCTATGGGGTCCGAACAGTGAGCTTGCTCAGAACAAAAGAACTGTGCTTCCTACACACATGGCCATATCTAGTTCAATGCTGCTTAGGAACCTGACAAGAACAGTAGATCCTCTTCAGTCCAAAACACTGTACTTGCTGGGAAAAGACGCGAGTGCTATTTGCCCTGTGTATGGCAATGGGAGCGCAATAGTGACTTTCCTTACCAGAAAAAAACTCTTGTTCGTAGGACCAGAAACTGCATGTGATTCAACTCCATTTAGGACTAGGGAACAAACGCTAGCTTGCCTTACAAGAAACACACTCTGCTTTTGAGAAAAGAGCACTTTTCTACTCTACTGTGTTTCCTATAGGGCCAGAACAGTGAGCTTGCTCAGAACATAAGAACTGTGCTTCCTACACACACGGGCCTTATCTAGTTCAACTCTGCTTAGGAAACTGACAAGAACAGTAGCTCCTCTTCAGTCCAATACACTGTACCTGCTGGGAACAGACGCGAGTGCTATTTGCACTGTGTATGGCAATGTGAGCACAATAGTGACTTTCCTTACCAGAAAACAACTCTTGCTCATAGGACCAGAAACTGCATGTGATTCAACTCCATTTAGGACTGGGAAACAAACGCTAGCTCGCCTTACAAGAAACATACTCTGCTTTTGGGAAAAGAGCACTCTTCTACTCTACTTTGTTTTCTATGGGGTCCGAACAGTGAGCTTGCTCAGAACAAAAGAACTGTGCTTCCTACACACACGGCCATATCTAGTTCATTTCTGCTTAGGAACCTGACAAGAACAGTAGATCCCCTTCAGTCCAATACACTGTACTTGCTGGGAAAAGACGCGAGTGCTATTTGCCCTGTGTATGGCAATGGGAGCGCAATAGTGACTTTCCTTACCAGGAAAAAACTCTTGTTCATAGCACCAGAAACTGCATGTGATTCAACTCCATTTAGGACTAGGGAACAAACGCTAGCTAGCCTTACAAGAAACACACTCTGCTTTTGAGAAAAGAGCACTCTTCTACTCTACTGTGTTTCCTATAGGGCCAGAACATTGAGCTTGCTCAGAACATAAGAACTGTGCTTCCTACACACACGGGCCTTATCTAGTTCAACTCTGCTTAGGAAACTGACAAGAACAGTAGCTCCTCTTCAGTCCGATACACTGTACTTGCTGGGAACACACGCGAGTGCTATTTACACTGTGTATGGCAATTAGAGTGCAATAGTGACTTTGCTTACCAGAAAACAACTCTTGCTCGTAGGACCACAAACTGCATGTGATTCAACGCCATTTAGGACTGGGAAACAAATGCTAGCTCGCCTTACAAGAAACACACTCTGCTTTAGAAAAAGAGCACTCTTCTACTCTACTGTGTTTCCTACAGGGCCAGAACAGTGAGCTTGCTCAGAACAAAAGAACTGTGCTTCCCACACACGGGCCATATCTAGTTCAACTCTGCTTAGGAAACTGACAAGAACAGTAGAACCTCTTCAGTCCAATACACTGTACTTGCTGGGAACAGACGCCAGAGCTATTTGCACTGTGTATGGCAATTGGAGCACAATAGTGACTCGTCTTACCAGAAAACAACTCTTGCTCATAGAACAAAAAACTGCATGTGACTCAACTCCATTTAGGACTGGGAAACAAACTCTAGCTCGCTTTACAAGAAACACACTCTGCTTTTGAGAAAAGAGCACTCTTCTACTCTACTGTGCTTCCTATAGGGCCAGAACAGTGAGCTTGCTCAGAAAAAAAGAACTGTGCTTCCTAAACACACGGGCCATATCTAGTTCAACTCGTCTTAGGAAACTGACAAGAACAGTAGCTCCTCTTCAGTCCAATACACTGTACTTGCTGGGAACAGACGGGAGGGCTATTTGCACTGTGTATGGCAATGTGAGCACAATCGTGACTTTCCTTACCAGAAAACAACTCTTGCTCGTAGGACCAGAAACTACGTGTGATTCCACTCCATTTAGGAATGGGAAACAAAAGCTAGCTCGCCTTAAAAGAAACACACTCTACGTTTGAGAATAAAGCACTCTTCTACTCTACTGTGTTTTCTATGGGGTCCGAACAGTGAGCTTGCTCAGAACAAAAAAACTGTGCTTCCTACACACACGGATATATCTAGTTCAAGTCTGCTTAGGAACCTGACAAGAACAGTAGATCCTCTTCAGTCCAATACACTGTACTTGCTGGGAACAGACGCGAGTGCTATTTGCACAGTGTATGGCAATGGGAGCGCAATGTGACTTTCCTTACCAGAAAACAACTCTTGTTCGTAGGACCTGAAACTGCATGTGATTCAACTCCATTTAGGACTAGGAAACAAACGCTAGCTTGCCTTACAAGAAACACACTCTGCTTTTGAGAAAAGAGCACTCTTCTACTCTACTGTGTTTTCTATAGGGCCAGAACAGTGAGCTTGCTTAGAACATAAGAACTGTGTTTCCTACACACACGGGCCATATCTAGTTCAACTCTGCTTAGGAAACTGACAAGAACAGTAGCTCCTCTTCAGTCCGATACACTGTACTTGCTGGGAACAGACGAGAGTGCTATTAGCACTGTGTATGGCAATGGGCTCGCAATAGTGACTTTCCTTACCAGAAAACAACTCTTGCTCATAGGACCAGAAACTGCATGTGATTCAACTCCATTTATGAATGGGACACAAACGCTAGCTCGCCTTACAAGAAACACACTCTGCTTTTGAGAAAAGAGCACTCTTCTACTCTACTGTGTTTCCTCTATGGCCAGAACAGTTAGCTTGCTCAGAACATAAGGACTGTGCTTCCTACACACAGGGGCCATATCTAGTTCAACTCTGCTTAGGAAACTGACAAGAACAGTAGCTCCTCTTCAGTCCAATACACTGTACTTGCTGGGAACAGATGCGAGTGCTATTTGCACTGTGTATGTCAATGAGAGCACAATAGTGACTTTCCTAAACAGAAAACAACTATTGCTCCTAGGAACACAAACTGCATGTGATTCAACTCCATTTAGGACTGGAAAACAAACGCTAGCTCGCCTTACAAGAAACACACTCTGCTTTTGAGAAAAGAGCACTCTTCTACTCTACTGTGTTTCCTATGGGGTCCGAACAGTGAGCTTGCTCAGAACAAAAGAACTGTGCTTCCTACACACACGGCCATATCTAGTTCAATTCTGCTTAGGAACCTGACAAGAACAGTAGATCCTCTTCAGTCCAAAACACTGTACTTGCTGGGAAAAGACGCGAGTGCTATTTGCCCTGTGTATGGCAATGGGAGCGCAATAGTGACTTTCCTTACCAGAAAAAAACTCTTGTTCGTAGGACCAGAAACTGCATGTGATTCAACTCCATTTAGGACTAGGGAACAAACGCTAGCTCGCCTTACAAGAAACACACTCTGCTTTTGAGAAAAGAGCACTTTTCTACTCTACTGTGCTTCCTATAGGACCAGAACAGTGAGCTTGCTCAGAACATAAGAACTGTGCTTCCTACACACACGGGCCTTATCTAGTTCAACTCTGCTTAGGAAACTGACAAGAACAGTAGCTCCACTTCAGTCCAATACACTGTACCTGCTGGGAACAGACGCGAGTGCTATTTGCACTGTGTATGGCAATGTGAGCACAATAGTGACTTTCCTTACCAGAAAACAACTCTTGCTCGTAGGACCAGAAACTGCATGTGATTCAACTCCATTTAGGACTGGGAAACAAACGCTAGCTCGCCTTACAAGTAACATACTCTGCTTTTGGGAAAAGAGCACTCTTCTACTCTACTTTGTTTTCTATGGTGTCCAAACAGTGAGCTTGCTCAGAACAAAAGAACTGTGCTTCCTACACACACGGCCATATCTAGTTCAATTCTGCTTAGGAAACTGACAAGAACAGTAGCTCCTATTCAGTCCAATACACTGTACATGCTGGGAACAGACACGAGTGCTATTTGCACTGTGTATGGCATTTGGAGCGCAATAGTGACTCTTCTTACCAGAAAACAACTCTTGCTCGTAGGACCAAAAACTGTCTGTGATTCAAAAACATTTAGGACTGGGAAACAAACGCGAGCTCGCCTTACAAGAAACACACTCTGCTTTAGAGAAAAGAGCACTCTTCTACTCTACTGTGTTTCCTATAGGACCAGAACAGTGAGCTTGCTCAGAGCATAATAACTGTGCTTCCTAAACACACGGGCCATATCTAGTTCAACTCTGCTTAGGAAACTGACAAGAACAGCAGCTCCTCTTCAGTCCGATACACTGTACTTGCTGAGAACAGACGCGAGTGCTATTTGCACTGTGTATGGCAATTGGAGCACAATAGTGACTCGTCTTACCAGAAAACAACTCTTGGTCGTACGACCAGAAACTGCATGTGACTCAACTCCATTTGGGAACTGGAAACAAACTCTAGCTCACCTTACAAGAAACACATTCTACTTTTGGGAAAAGAGCACTCTTCTACTCTACTGTGTTTCCTATAGGGCCAGAACAGTTAGCTTGCTCAGAACAAAAGAACTGTGCTTCCTACACACACGGACCATATGTAGTTCAACTCTGCTTAGGAAACTGACAAGAACAGTAGCTCCTCTTCAGTCCAATACACTGTACTTGCTGGGAACACACGCGAGTGCTATTTACACTGTGTATGGCAATTAGAGTGCAATAGTGACTTTGCTTACCAGAAAACAACTCTTGCTCGTAGGACCACAAACTGCATGTGATTCAACGCCATTTAGGACTGGGAAACAAATGCTAGCTCGCCTTACAAGAAACACACTCTGCTTTAGAAAAAGAGCACTGTTCTACTCTACTGTGTTTCCTACAGGGCCAGAACAGTGAGCTTGCTCAGAACAAAAGAACTGTGCTTCCCACACACGGGCCATATCTAGTTCAACTCTGCTTAGGAAAATGACAAGAACAGTAGAACCTCTTCAGTCCAATACACTGTACTTGCTGGGAACAGACGCCAGAGCTATTTGCACTGTGTATGGCAATTGGAGCACAATAGTGACTCGTCTTACCAGAAAACAACTCTTGCTCATAGAACAAAAAACTGCATGTGACTCAACTCCATTTAGGACTGGGAAACAAACTCTAGCTCGCTTTACAAGAAACACACTCTGATTTTGAGAAAAGAGCACTCTTCTACTGTACTGTGCTTCTTATAGGGCCAGAACAGTGAGCTTGCTCAGAAAAAAAGAACTGTGCTTCCTAAACACACGGGCCATATCTAGTTCAACTCGTCTTAGGAAACTGACAAGAACAGTAGCTCCTCTTTAGTCCAATACACTGTACTTGCTGGGAACAGACGGGAGGGCTATTTGCACTGTGTATGGCAATGGGAGCACAATAGTGTCTTTCCTTACCAGAAAACAACTCTTGCTCGTAGGACCACAAACTACGTGTGATTCCACTCCATTTAGGAATGAGAAACAAAAGCTAGCTCACCTTAAAAGAAACACACTCTACGTTTGAGAAAAAAGCACTCTTCTACTCTACTGTGTTTTCAATGGGGTCCGAACAGTGAGCTTGCTCAGAACAAAAAAACTGTACTTCCTACACACACGGCCATATCTAGTTCAAGTCTGCTTAGGAACCTGACAAGAACAGTAGATCCTCTTCAGTCCAATACACTGTACTTGCTGGGAACAGACGCGAGTGCTATTTGTACAGTGTATGGCAATGGGAGCGCAATGTGACTTTCCTTACCAGAAAACAACTCTTGTTCGTAGGACCTGAAACTGCATGTGATTCAACTCCATTTAGGACTAGGAAACAAACGCTAGCTTGCCTTACAAGAAACACACTCTGCTTTTGAGAAAAGAGCACTCTTCTACTCTACTGTGTTTTCTATAGGGCCAGAACAGTGAGCTTGCTTAGAACATAAGAACTGTGTTTCCTACACACACGGGCCATATCTAGTTCAACTCTGCTTAGGAAACTGACAAGAACAGTAGCTCCTCTTCAGTCCGATACACTGTACTTGCTGGGAACAGACGAGAGTGCTATTAGCACTGTGTATGGCAATGGGCTCGCAATAGTGACTTTCCTTACCAGAAAACAACTCTTGCTCATAGGACCAGAAACTGCATGTGATTCAGCTCCATTTATGAATGGGAAACAAACGCTAGCTCGCCTTACAAGAAACACACTCTGCTTTTGAGAAAAGAGCACTCTTCTACTCTACTGTGTTTCCTCTATGGCCAGAACAGTTAGCTTGCTCAGAACAAAAGGACTGTGCTTCCTACACAAAGGGGCCATATCAAGTTCAACTCTGCTTAGGAAACTGACAAGAACAGTAGCTCCTCTTCAGTCCAATACACTGTATTTGCTGGGAAGAGATGCGAGGGCTATTTGCACTGTGTATGTCAATGAGAGCACAATAGTGACTTTCCTTAACAGAAAACAACTCTTGCTCCTAGGAACACAAACTGCATGTGATTCAACTCCATTTAGGACTGGAAAACAAACGCTAGCTCGCCTTACAAGAAACACACTCTGCTTTTGAGAAAAGAGCACTCTTCTACTCTACTGTGTTTCCTATGGGGTCCGAACAGTGAGCTTGCTCAGAACAAAAGAACTGTGCTTCCTACACACATGGCCATATCTAGTTCAATGCTGCTTAGGAACCTGACAAGAACAATAGATCCTCTTCAGTCCAAAACACTGTACTTGCTGGGAACAGATGCGAGTGCTATTTGCCCTGTGTATGGCAATGGGAGCGCAATAGTGACTTTCCTTACCAGAAAAAAACTCTTGTTCGTAGGACCAGAAACTGCATGTGATTCAACTCCATTTAGGACTAGGGAACAAACGCTAGCTTGCCTTACAAGAAACACACTCTGCTTTTGAGAAAAGAGCACTTTTCTACTCTACTGTGTTTCCTATAGGGCCAGAACAGTGAGCTTGCTCAGAACATAAGAACTGTGCTTCCTACACACACGGGCCTTATCTAGTTCAACTCTGCTTAGGAAACTGACAAGAACAGTAGCTCCTCTTCAGTCCAATACACTGTACCTGCTGGGAACAGACGCGAGTGCTATTTGCACTGTGTATGGCAATGTGAGCACAATAGTGACTTTCCTTACCAGAAAACATCTCTTGCTCGTAGGACCAGAAACTGCATGTGATTCAACTCCATTTAGGACTGGGAAACAAACGCTAGCTCGCCTTACAAGAAACATACTCTGCTTTTGGGAAAAGAGCACTCTTCTACTCTACTTTGTTTTCTATGGGGTCCGAACAGTGAGCTTGCTCAGAACAAAAGAACTGTGCTTCCTACACACACGGCCATATCTAGTTCATTTCTGCTTAGGAACCTGACAAGAACAGTAGATCCCCTTCAGTCCAATACACTGTACTTGCTGGGAAAATACGCGAGTGCTATTTGCCCTGTGTATGGCAATGGGAGCGCAATAGTGACTTTCCTTACCAGAAAAAAACTCTTGTTCATAGGACCAGAAACTGCATGTGATTCAACTCCATTTAGGAGTAGGGAACAAACGCTAGCTAGCCTTACAAGAAACACACTCTGCTTTTGAGAAAAGAGCACTTTTCTACTCTACTGTGTTTCCTATAGGGCCAGAACATTGAGCTTGCTCAGAACATAAGAACTGTGCTTCCTACACACACGGGCCTTATCTAGTTCAACTCTGCTTAGGAAACTGACAAGAACAGTAGCTCCTCTTCAGTCCGATACACTGTACTTGGTGGGAACAGACGCGAGTGCTATTTGCACTGTGTATGGCAATGTGAGCACAATAGTGACTTTCCTTACCAGAAAACAACACTTGCTCGTAGGACCAGAAACTGCATGTGATTCAACTCCATTTAGGACTGGGAAACAAACACTAGCTCGCCTTACAAGAAACACACTCTGCTTTTGGGAAAAGAGCACTCTTCTACTCTACTTTGTTTTCTATGGGGTCCGAACAGTGAGCTTGCTCAGAACAAAAGAACTGTGCTTCCTACACACACGGCCATATCTAGTTCAAATCTGCTTAGGAAACTGACAAGAACAGTAGCTCCTATTCAGTCCAATACACTGTACTTGCTGGGAACAGACACGAGTGCTATTTGCACTGTGTATGGCATTTGCAGTGCAATAGTGACTCTTCTTACCAGAAAACAACTCTTGCTCGTAGGACCAAAAACTGTCTGTGATTCAACTCCATTTAGGACTGGGAAACAAACGCGAGCTCGCCTTACAAGAAACACACTCTGCTTTAGAGAAAAGAGCACTCTTCTACTCTACTGTGTTTCCTATAGGACCAGAACAGAGAGCTTGCTCAGAACATAATAACTGTGCTTCCTAAACACACGGGCCATATCTAGTTCAACTCTGCTTAGGAAACTGACAAGAACAGCAGCTCCTCTTCAGTCCGATATACTGTACTTGCTGAGAACAGACGCGAGTGCTATTTGCACTGTGTATGGCAATTGGAGCACAATAGTGACTCGTCTTACCAGAAAACAACTCTTGGTCGTACGACCAGAAACTGCATGTGACTCAACTCCATTTAGGAACTGGAAACAAACTCTAGCTCACCTTACAAGAAACACATTCTACTTTTGGGAAAAGAGCACTCTTCTACTCTACTGTGTTTCCTATAGGGCCAGAACAGTTAGCTTGCTCAGAACAAAAGAACTGTGCTTCCTACACACACGGACCATATGTAGTTCAACTCTGCTTAGGAAACTGACAAGAACAGTAGCTCCTCTTCAGTCCAATACACTGTACTTGCTGGGAACACACGCAAGTGCTATTTACACTGTGTATGGCAATTAGAGTGCAATAGTGACTTTGCTTACCAGAAAACAACTCTTGCTCGTAGGACCACAAACTGCATGTGATTCAACACCATTTAGGACTGGGAAACAAATGCTAGCTCGCCTTACAAGAAACACACTCTGCTTTAGAAAAAGAGCACTCTTCTACTCTACTGTGTTTCCTACAGGGCCAGAACAGTGAGCTTGCTCAGAACAAAAGAACTGTGCTTCCCACACACGGGCCATATCTAGTTCAACTCTGCTTAGGAAACTGACAAGAACAGTAGATCCTCTTCAGTCCAATACACTGTACTTGCTGGGAACAGACGCGAGTGCTATTTGCACTGTGTATGGCAATTGGAGCACAATAGTGACTCGTCTTACCAGAAAACAACTCTTGCTCATAGAACAAAAAACTGCATGTGACTCAACTCCATTTAGGACTGGGAAACAAACTCTAGCTCGCTTTACAAGAAACACACTCTGCTTTTGAGAAAAGAGCACTCTTCTACTCTACTGTGTTCCTATAGGGCCAGAACAGTGAGCTTGCTCAGAAAAAAAGAACTGTGCTTCCTACACACGCGGGACATATCTCGTTCACCTCTGCTTAGGAAACTGACAAGAACAGTAGCTCCTCTTCAGTCCGATACACTGTACTTGCTGGGTAGAGACGTATGGCAATGGCAGTGCAATAGTGACTCTTCTTACAAGAAAACAACTCTTGCTTGCAGGACCAGAAACTGCATGTGATTCAACTCTATTTAGGACTGGGAAACAAACGCTAGCTCGCCCTACAAGAAACACACTGTGCTTTCGAGAAAAGAGCACTCTTCTACTCTACTGTGTTTCCTATGGGGTCCAAACAGTGAGCTTGCTCAGAACAAAAGAACTGTGCTTCCTACACACGCGGGACATATCTCGTTCACCTCTGCTTAGGAAACTGACAAGAACAGTAGCTCCTCTTCAGTCCGATACACTGTACTTGCTGGGTAGAGACGTGAGTGCTATTTGCACTGTGTATGGCATTTGGAGCGCAATAGTGACTTTCCTTACCAGAAAACAACTCTTGGTCGTAGGACCAGAAACTGCATGTGATTCAACTTCATTTAGGACTGGGAAACAAACGCTAGATCGCCTTACAAGAAACACAATCTGCTTTTGAGAAAAGAGCACTCTTCTACTCTACTGTGTTTCCTATAGGGCCAGAACAGTGAGTTGCTCAGAACAAAAGAACTGTGCTTCCTACACACACGGCCATATCTAGTTCAACTCTGCTGAGGAAACTGACAAGAACAGTAGCTCCTAATCAGTCCAATACACTGTATTGAAGGGAACAGACACGAGTACTATTTGCACTGTGTATGGCATTTGGAGCGCAATAGTGGCTCTTCTTACCAGAAAACAACTCTTGAACGTAGGACCAAAAACTGCATGTGACTCAAATCCATTTAGGACTGGGAAACAAACGCGAGCTCACCTTACAAGAAAAACACTCTCCTTTAGAGAAAAGAGCACTCTTCTACTCTACTGTGTTTCCTATGGGGTCCAAACAGTGAGCTTGCTCAGAACAAAAGAACTGTGCTTCCTACACATACGGCCATATCTCGTTCAACTCTTCTTAGGAAACTGACAAGAACAGTAGCTCCTATTCAGTCCGATACACTGTACTTGCGAGTTTTATTTGCACTGCGAATGGCAATTGGAGCACAATAGTGACTCGTCTTACCAGAAAACAACTCTTGCTCGTAGGACAAAAAACTGCATGTGACTCAACTCCATTTAGTACTGGGAAACAAACACTAGCTCGCCTTCCAAGAAACACACTCTGCTTTTGAGAAAAGAGCACTCTTCTACTCTACTGTTTCCTATGTGTTCCAAACAGTGAGCTTGCTCATAACAAAAAAACTGTGCTTCCAACAAACACGCCCATATCTAGTCCAAGTCTGCTTAGGAACCTGACAAGAACAGTAGATCCTCTTCAATCCGATACACTGTACTTGCTCGGAACAGACGGGACGGCTATTTGCACTGTGTATGGAAATGGGAGCGCAATAGTGACTTTCCTTACCAGAAAAAAACTCTTGCTCGTAGGACCAGAAACTGCATGTGATTCAACTCCATTTAGGACTGGGAAACAAATGCTAGCTCGCCAAACATGAAACACACTCTGCTTTTGAGAAAAGAGCACTCTTCTACACTACTGTGTTTCCTATGGGGTCTAAACAGTGAGCTTGCTCAGAACAAAAGAACTGTGCTTCCTACACACGCGGGCCATATCTAGTTCAACTCTGCTTAGGAAACTGACAAGAACAGTAGCTCCTCTTCAGTCCAATACACTGTACTTGCTCGGAAGAGACGCGAGTGCTATTTGCACTGTATATGACATTTGGAGCGCAACAGTGACTCTTCTTACCAGAAAACAACTCTTGCTCGTGGGACCAAAAACTGCATGTGACTCAACTCTATTTAGGACTGGGAAACAAACACGAGCTCGCCTTACAAGAAACACACTCTGCTTTTAAGAAAAGTGCACTCTTCTACTCTACTGTGTTTCCTATAGGGCCAGAACAGTGAGCTTGCTCAGAACATAAGAACTCTGCTTCCTACACACACGGCCCATATCTAGTTCAAGTCTGCTTAGGAAACTGACAAGAACAGTAGCTCCTTTTCAGTCTGATACACTGTACTTGCTGGGAACAGACGCATGTGCTATTTGCACTGCGTATGGCAATGGGAGCGCAATAGTGACTTTCCTTACCAAAAAACAACTCTTGCTCCTAGGACCAGAAACTGCATGTGATTCAACTCCATTTAGGACTGGGAAACAAACGCTAGCTCGCCTTACAAGAAACACACTCTGCTTTTGAGAAAAGAGCACTCTTCTACTCTACTGAGTTTCCTATGGAGTCCGAACAGTGAGCTTGCTCAGAACCAAAGAACTGTGCTTCCTACACACACCGACCATATCTAGTTCAACTCTGCTTAGGAAACTGAAAAGAACAGTAGATCCTCTTCAGTCCAATACACTGTACATGCTGGGAACAGACGCCAGTGCTATTTGCCCTGTGTATGGTAATGGGAGCTCAATAGTTACTTTCCTTACCAGAAAACAACTCTTGCTCATAGGAACAAAAACTGCATGGGATTCAATCCCATTTAGGACTGGGAAACAAACGCTAGCTCGCCTTACAAGAAACACACTCTGCTTTTGAGAAAAAAGCACAATTCTACCCTACTGTGTTTCCTATGGGGTCCGAACAGAGAGCTTGCTCAGAACAAAAGAACTGTGCTTCCTACACACACGGCCATATCTAGTTCAATTCTGCTTAGGAACCTGACAAGAACAGTAGATCCTCTTCATTCCAATACACTATACTTGCTGGGACAGAAGCCAGTGCTATTTGTCCTGTGTATGGCAATGGCAGCGCAATAGTGACTCTTCTTACCATAAAACAACTGTTGCTCGTAGGACCAGAAACTGCATGTGATTCAACTCCATTTAGGACTGGGAAACAAACGCTAGCTCGCCTTACAAGAAACACAATCTCCTTTAGAAAAAAGAGCACTCTTCTACTCTACTGTGTTTCCTATAGGGCCAGAACAGTGAGCTTGCTCAGAACAAAAGAACTGTGCTTCCTACACACGGGCCATATCTAGTTCAACTCTGCTTAGGAAACTGACAAGAACAGTAGCTCCTATTCAGTCCAATACACTGTACTTGCTGGGAACAGACGCGAGTGCTATTTGCACTGTGTATTGCATTTGGAGCGCAATAGTGACTCTTCTTACCAGAAAACAACTCTTGCTCGTAGGACCAAAAACTGCCTGTGACTCAACTCCATTTAGGACTGGGAAACAAACGCGAGCTTGCCTTACAAGAAACACACTCTGCTTTAGAGAAAAGAGCACTCTTCTACTCTACTGTGTTCCCTATAAGGTCCAAACAGTGAGCTTGCTCAGAATAAAAGAATTGTGCTTCATAAACACGCGGGCCATATCTAGTTCAACTCTGCTTAGGAAACTGACAAGAACAGTAGCTCCTCTTCAGTCCGATACACTGTACTTGCTGGGAACAGACGCGAGTGCTATTTGCACTGTGTATGGCAATGGGAGCGCAATAGAGACTTTCCTTACCAAAAAACAACTCTTGCTCGTAGGACCAGAAACTGCATGGGATTCAACTCCATATAGGTCTGGGAAACAAATTCTAGCTCGCCTTACAAGAAACACAATCTGCTTTTGAGAAAAGAGCACTCTTCTACTCTACTGTGTTTCCTATAGGGCCAGAACAGTGAGCTTGCTCAGAACAAAAGAACTGTGCTTCCTACACACACGGCCATATATAGTTCAACTCTGCTTAGGAACCTGACAAGAACAGTAGATCCTCTTCAGTCCAATACACTGTACATGCTGGGAAAATACGCGTGTGCTATTGGCCCTTTGTATGACAATGGGAGCACAATAGTGACTCTTCTTACCAGAAAACAACTCTTGCTCATAGGACCAGAAACTGCATGTGATTCATCTCCATTTAGGAGTGGGAAACAAACACTAACTCGACTTACAAGAAACACACTCTGATTTAGAGAAAAAAGCACTCTTCTACTCTATTGTGTTTCCTAAGAGGTCCGAACAGTGAACTTGCTCAGAACAAAAGAACTGTGCTTCCTACACACACGGCCATATCTAGTTCAATTCTGCTTAGGAACCTGACAAGAACAGTAGTTCCTCTTCAGTCCAATACACTGTACTGCTGGGAACAGACAACTGTGCTATTTGTCCTGTGTATGGCAATGGCAGCACAATAGTGACTCTTCTTACCATAATACAACTCTTGCTCGTAGGACCAGAAACTGCATGTGATTAAACTCCATGTAGGACTGGGAAACAAACGCTAGCTCGCCTTACAAGAAACACACTCTACTTTAGAGAAAAGAGCACTCTTCTACTCTACTGTGTTTCCTATAGGGCCAGAACAGTGAGCTTGCTCAGAACAAAAGAACTGTGCTTCCTACACTCGGGCCATATCTATTTCAACTCTGCTTAGGAAACTGACAAGAACAGTAGCTCCTCTTCAGTCCAATACACTGTACTTCCTGGGAACAGACGGGACTGCTATTTGCACTGTGTATGGCTATTGGAGCACAATAGTGACTCGTCTTACCAGAAAACAACTCTTGCTCGTAGGACAAAAAACTGCATGTGACTCAACTCCATTTAGGACTGGGAAACAAACGCTAGCTCAACTTCCAAGAAACACACTCTGCTTATGAGAAAAGAGCACTTTTCTACTCTACTGTGTTTCCTATGGGTTCCGAACAGTGAGCTTGCTCAGAACAAAAAAAAATGTGCTTCCTACACACACGGCCATATCTAGTTCAAGTCTGCTTAGGAACCTGACAAGAACAGTAGATCATCTTCCATCCAATACACTGTACTTGCTGGGAAAACACGCCAGTGTTATTTGTCCTGTGTATGGCAAAGGCAGCGCAATAGTGACTCTTCTTACCAGAAAACAACTCTTGCTTGTAGGACCAGAAACTGCATGTGATTCAACTCCATTTAGGACTGGGAAACAAACGCTAGCTTGCCTTACAAGAAACACACTCAGCTTTAGAGAAAAGAGCACTATTCTACTCTACTGTGTTTCCTATAGGGCCTGAACAGTGAGCTTATTCAGAACAAAAGAACTGTGCTTCCTACACCCACGGGCCATATCTAGTTCAACTCTGCTTAGGAAACTGACAAGAACAGTAGCTCCTCTTCAGTCCAATACACTGTATTTGCGGGGAACAGACGCGAGTGCTATTTGCACTGTGTATGGCTATTGGAGCACAATAGTGACTCGTCTTACCAGAAAACAACTCTTGCTCGTAGGACAAAAAACAGCATGTGACTCAACTCCATTTATGAATGGGAATCATTGCTAGGTCGCCTTCCAAGAAACACACTCTGCTTTTGAGAAAAGAGCACTCTATACTCTACTGTGTTTCCTATGGTTTCCGAACAGTGAGCTTGCTCAGAACAAAAAAAGTGTGCTTCCTACACACACGGCCATAACTAGTTCAACTCTGCTTAGGAAACTGACAAGAACAGTAGCTCCTATTCAGTCCAATACACTGTACTTCCTGGGAACAGACGCGAGTGCTATTTGCACTGTGTATGGCAATGGGAGCACAATAGTAACTTTCCTTACCAGAAAACAACTCTTGCTCATAGGACCGGAAACTGCCTGTGATTGAACTCCATTTAGGACTAGGAAACAAACTCTAGCTCGCCTTACAAGAAACACACTCTGCTTTTGAGAAAAGAGCACTCTTTTACTCTACTGTGTTTCCTATGATGTCCGAACAGTGAGCTTGCTCAGAACAAAAAAAAATGAGCTTCCTACACACACCGCCACACCTAGTTCAATTCTGCTTAAGAACCTGACAAGAACAGTAGATCCTCTTCAGTCCAATACACTGTACTCCTGGGAACAGACAACAGTGCTATTTGTCCTGTGTATGGCAATGGGAGCTCAATAGTTACTTTCCTTACCAGAAAACAACTCTTGCTCGTAGGAACAGAAACTGCATGGGATTCAACTCCATTTAGGACTGGGAAACTAACGCTAGCTCGCCTTACAAGAAACACACTCTGCTTTTGAGAAAAGAGCACAATTCTACTCTACTGTGTTTCCTATGGGGTCCGAACAGTGAGCTTGCTCAGAACAAAAGAACTGTGCTTCCTACACACACCGACCATATCTAGTTCAACTCTGCTTAGGAAACTGACAAGAACAGTAGATCCTCTTCAGTCCAATACACTGTCCTTGCTGGGAACAGACGCCAGTGCTATTTGTCCTGTGTATGGCAATGGCAGTGCAATAGTGACTCTTCTTACCAGAAAACAACTCTTGCTCGTAGGACCAGAAACTGCATGTGATTCAACTCCATTTAGGACTGGAAAACAAACGTGAGCTGGCCTTACAAGAAACACACTCTGCTTTTGAGAAAAGAGCACTCTTCTACTCTACTGTGTTTCCTATAGGGCCAGAACAGTGAGCTTGCTCAGAACAAAAGAACTGTGCTTCCTACACACGGGCCATATCTAGTTCAACTCTGCTTACGAAACTGACAAGAACAGTAGCTCCTATTCAGTCCAATACACTGTACTTGCTGGGAACAGACGCGAGTGCTCTTTGCACTGTGTATTGCATTTGGAGCGCAATAGTGACTCTTCTTACCATAAAACAACTCTTGCTCGTAGGACCAGAAACTGCATATGATTCAACTCCGTTTAGGACTGGGAAACAAACGCTAGCTCTCCTTACAAGAAACACACTCTGCTTTAGAGAAAAGAGCACTCTTCTACTCTACTGTGTTTCCTATAGGGCCAGAACACTGAGCTTGCTCAGAACAAAAGAACTGTGCTTCCTACACACACCGACCATATCTAGTTCAACTCTGCTTAGGAAACTGACAAGAACAGTAGCTCCACTTCAGTCCGATACACTGTATTTGCTGGGAACAGACGCGAGTGCTATTTGCACTGTGTATGGCAATGGGAGCTCAATAGTTACTTTCCTTATCAGAAAACAACTCTTGCTCGTAGGAACAGAAACTGCATGGGATTCAACTCCATTTAAGACTGGGAAACAAACGCGAGCTCACCTTACAAGAAACACACTCTGCTTTTGAGAAAAGAGCACAATTCTACTCTACTGTGTTTCCTATGGGGTCCGAACAGTGAGCTTGCTCAGAACAAAAGAACTGTGCTTCCTACACACACCGACCATATCTAGTTCAACTCTGCTTAGGAAACTGACAATAACAGTAGCTCCTCTTCAGTCCGATACACTGTATTTGCAGGGAACAGACGCGAGTGCTATTTGCACTGTGTATGGTAATGGGAGCTCAATAGTTACTTTCCTTACCAGAAAACAACTCTTGCTCTTAGGAACAGAAACTGCATGGGATTCAACTCCATTTAGGACTGGGAAACAAACGCAAGCTCACCTTACAAGAAACACACTCTGCTTTTGAGAAAAGAGCACAATTCTACTCTACTGTGTTTCCTATGGGGTCCGAACAGTGAGCTTGCTCAGAACAAAAGAACTGTGCTTCCTACACATGGGCCATATCTAGTTCAACTCTGCTTAGGAAACTGACAAGAACAGTAGCTCCTATTCAGTCCAATACACTGTACTTGCTGGGAACAGACGCGAGTGTTCTTTGCACTGTGTATTGCATTTGGAGCGCAATAGTGACTCTTCTTACCAGAAAACAACTCTTGCTCGTAGGACGAAAAACTGCCTGTGACTCAACTCCATTTAGGACTGGGAAAGAAACGCGAGCTCGCCTTACAAGAAACACACTCTGCTTTAGAGAAAAGAGCACTCTTCTACTCTACTGTGTTCCCTATGGGGTGCGAACAGTGAGCTTGCTCAGAACAAAATAACTGTGCTTCCTACACACAAGGCCATATCTAGTTCAAGTCTGATTAGGAACCTGACAACAACAGTAGATCCTCTTTCGTGCAATACACTGTACTTGCTTGGAGAAGACGCCAGTGCTATTTGTCCTGTGTATGGCAATGGCAGCGCAATAGTGACTCTTCTTACCAAAAAACATCTCTTGCTTGTAGGACCAGAAACTCCATGTGATTCAACTCCATTTAGGACTGGGAAACAAACGCGAGCTCGCCTTACAAGAAACACACTCTGCTTTTGAGAAAAGAGCACTCTTCTACTCTACTGTGTTTCCTATGGGGTCCAAAAAGTGAGCTTGCTCAGAACAAAAGAACTGTGCTTCCTACACACATGGACCATATCTATTTCAAGTCTGCTTAGGAAACTGACAAGAACAGTAGCTCCTATTCAGTCCGATACACTGTACTTGCTGGGAACAGACGCCAGTGCTATTTGCACTGTATATGGCATTTGGAGCGCAACAGTGACTCTTCTTACCAGAAAACAACTCTTGCTCGTCGGACCAGAAACTGCATGTGATTCCACTCCATTTAGGACTGGGAAACAAACGCTAGCTTGCCTTACAATAAACACACTCTGCTTTAGAGAAAAGAGCGCTCTTCAACTCTACTGTGTTTCCTATGGGGTCCAAACAGTGAGCTTGCTCAGAACAAAAGAACTGTGCTTCCTACACACACGGACCATATCTGGTTCAGCTCTGCTTAGGAAACTGACAAGAACAGTAGCTCCTCTTCAGTCCAATACATTCTACTTGCTGGGAACAGACTCCAGTGCTATTTGTCCTGTGTAGGGCAATGGCAGCGCAATATTGACTCTTCTTACAAGAAAACAACTCTTGCTCGTCGGACCAGAAACTGCATGGGATTCAACTCCATTTAGCACTGGGAAACAAATGCTAGCTTGCCTTACATGAAACACACTTTGCTTTTGAGAAAAGAGCACTCTTCTACTCTACTGAGTTTCCTATGGGGTCCAAACTGTGAGCTTGCTCAGAACAAAAGAACTGTGCTTCCTACACACACGGCCATATCTAGTTCAAGTCTGCTTAGGAACCTGACAAGAACAGTAGATCCTCTTTAGTCCATTACACTGTACTTGCTGGGAACAGACGCCAGTGCTATTTGTCCTGTGTATGGCAATGGCAGAGCAATAATGACTCTTCTTACCATAAAACAACTCTTGCTCTTAGGACAAGAAACTGCATGTGATTCAACTCCATTTAGGACTGGGAAACAAACGCTAGCTCGCCTTACAAGAAACACACTCTGCTTTTGAGAAAAGAGCACTCTTCTACTCTACTGTGTTTCTTATGGGGTCGAACAGTGAGCTTGCTCAGAACAAAAGAACTGTGCTTCCTACACACACGGCCATATCTAGTTCAATTTTGCTTAGGAATCTGACCAGAGCAGTAGATGCTCTTCAGGCCAATACACTGTACTTGCTGGGAACAGACGCCAGTGCTATTTGTCCTGTATATGGCAATGGACATGCAATAGTGACTATTCTTACCATAAAACAACTCTTGCTCGTAGGACCACAAACTGCATGTGATTCCACTCCATTTAGGACTGGGAAACAAACGCTAGCTCGCCTTACAAGAAACACACTCTGCTTTTGAGAAAAGAGCACTCTTCTACTCTACTGTGTTTCCTATGGGGTCCAAACAGTGAGCTTGGTCAGAACAAAAGAACTGTGCTTCCTACACACATGGACCATATCTAGTTCAACTCTGCTTAGGAAACTGACAAGAACAGTAGCTCCTATTCAGTCCAATACACTGTACTTGCTGGGAACAGACGCGAGTGCTATTTACACTGTGTATGGCATTTAGAGCGCAATAGTGACTCTTCTTACCAGAAAACAACTCTTGCTCGTAGGACCAAAAACTGTCTGTGACTCAACTCCATTTAGGACTGGGAAAACACGCGAGCTGGCCTTACAAGAAACACACTCTGCTTTAGAGAAAAGAGCACTCATCTACTCTACTGTGTTTCCTGTAGGGCCAGAACAGTGAGCTTGCTCAGAACAAAAGAACTGTGCTTCCTACACACACGGCCATATCTCGTTCAAGTCTGCTTAGGAACCTGACAAGAACAGTAGATCCTCTTCAGTCCAATACACTGTACTTGCTGGGAACAGACGCTAGTGCTATTTGTCCTGTGTAGGGCAATGGCAGCGCAATAGTGACTCTTCTTACCAGAAAACAACTCTTGCTCGTAGGACCAGAAACTGCATGTGATTCAACTCCATTTAGGACTGGGAAACAAACTCTAGCTCGCTTTACAAGAAACACACTCTGCTTTTGAGAAAAGAGCACTCTTCTACTCTACTGTGTTTCCTATGGTGTCCGAACAGTGAGCATGCTCAGAAAAAAGGAACTGTGCTTCCTACACACACGGCCATATCTACTTCAATTCTCTTAGGAACCTGACCAGAGCAGTAGATCCTCTTCAGTCCGATAGACTGTACTTGCTGGGAACAGACACGAGTGCTATTTGCACTGTGTATTGCAATGGGAGCGCAATAGTGACTTTCCTTACCAGAAAAAAACTCTTGCTCTTAGGACCAGAAACTGCATGTGATTCAACTCCATTTAGGAGTGGTAAACAAACGATAGCTCGCCTTACAAGAAACACACTCTGCTTTAGAGAAAAGAGCACTCTTCTACTCTACTGTGTTTCCTATGGGGTCCAAACAGTGAGCTTGCTCAGAACAAAGAACTGTGCATTCTCCACACACGGGCCATATCTAGTTCAACTCTGCTTAGGAAACAAACAAGAAGAGTAGCTCCTCTTCACTCCAATACACTGTACTTGCGGGGAACAGACGCGAGTGCTATTTGCACTGTGTATGGCATTGGAGCACAATAGTGACTCGTCTTACCAGAAAACAACTCTTGCTCGTAGGACAAAAAACTGCATGTGACTCAACTCCATTTAGAACTGGGAAACAAACGCTAGCTCGCCTTACAAGAAACACACTCTGCTTTAGAGAAAAGAGCACTCTTCTACTCTACTGTTTTTCCTATGGGTTCCAAACAGTGAGCTTGCTCAGAACAAAAGAACTGCGCTTCCTACACACACGGACCATATCTAGTTCAACTCTGCTTAGTAAACTGACAAGAACAGTAGCTCCTCTTCAGTCCAATACACTGTACTTGCTGGGAAAAGACGCGAGTGCTATTTGCCTTGTGTAGGGCAATGGGAGCGCAATAGTGACTTTTCTTACCAGAAAAAAACTCTTGTTCGTAGGACCAGAAACTGCATGTGATTCAACTCCATTTAGGACTAGGAAACAAACGCTAGCTCGCCTTACAAAAACACACTCTGCTTTTGAGAAAAGAGCACTCTTCTACTCTACTGTGTTTCCTATAGGGCCAGAACAGTGAGCTTGCTCAGAACATAAGAACGGTGCTTCCTACACACACGGGCCATATCTAGTTCAACTCTGCTTAGGAAACTGACAAGAACAGTTGCTCCTCTTCAGTCCGATACACTGTACTTGCTGAGAACAGACGCGAGAGCTATTTACACTATGTATCAAGTGGAGAGCAATAGTGACTTTCCTTACCAGAAAACAACTCTTGCTCTTAGGACCAGAAACTGCATGTGATTCAACTCCATTTAGGACTGGGAAACAAACGCTAGCTCGCCTTACAAGAAACACACTCTGCTTTTGAGAAAAGAGCACTCTTCTACTCTACTGTATTTCCTATGGTGTCCGAACAGTGAGCTTGCTCAGAACATAAGAAATGTGCTTCCTACACACACGGCCATATCTAGTTCAATTCTGATAAGGAACCTGACAAGAACAGTAGATCCTCTTCAGTCCAATACACTGTACTTGCTGAGAACAGACGCCAGTGCTATTTGTATTGTGTACGGCAATGGCAGCGCAATAGTGACTCTTCTTACCATAAAACAACTCTTGCTCTTAGGACAAGAAACTGCATGTGATTCAACTCCATTTAGGACTGGGAAACAAACGCTAGCTCGCCTTACAAGAAACACACTCTGCTTTTGAGAAAAGAGCACTCTTCTACTCTACTGTGTTTCTTATGGGGTCGAACAGTGAGCTTGCTCAGAACAAAAGAACTGTGCTTCCTACACACACGGCCATATCTAGTTCAATTTTGCTTAGGAATCTGACCAGAGCAGTAGATGCTCTTCAGGCCAATACACTGTACTTGCTGGGAACAGACGCCAGTGCTATTTGTCCTGTATATGGCAATGGACATGCAATAGTGACTATTCTTACCATAAAACAACTCTTGCTCGTGGGACCACAAACTGCATGTGATTCCACTCCATTTAGGACTGGGAAACAAACGCTAGCTCGCCTTACAAGAAACACACTCTGCTTTTGAGAAAAGAGCACTCTTCTACTCTACTGTGTTTCCTATGGGGTCCAAACAGTGAGCTTGGTCAGAACAAAAGAACTGTGCTTCCTACACACATGGACCATATCTAGTTCAACTCTGCTTAGGAAACTGACAAGAACAGTAGCTCCTATTCAGTCCAATACACTGTACTTGCTGGGAACAGACGCGAGTGCTATTTACACTGTGTATGGCATTTAGAGCGCAATAGTGACTCTTCTTACCAGAAAACAACTCTTGCTCGTAGGACCAAAAACTGTCTGTGACTCAACTCCATTTAGGACTGGGAAAAAACGCGAGCTGGCCTTACAAGAAACACACTCTGCTTTAGAGAAAAGAGCACTCATCTACTCTAGTGTGTTTCCTGTAGAGCCAGAACAGTGAGCTTGCTCAGAACAAAGGAACTGTGCTTCCTACCCACACGGCCATATCTCGTTCAAGTCTGCTTAGGAACCTGACAAGAACAGTAGATCCTCTTCAGTCCAATACACTGTACTTGCTGGGAACAGACGCCAGTGCTATTTGTCCTGTGTAGGGCATTGGAGCACAATAGTGACTTGTCTTACCAGAAAACAACCCTTGCTCCTAGGACAAAAAACTGCTTGTGACTCAACTCCATTTAGGACTGGGAAACAAACGCTAGCTCGACTCTCAAGAAACACACTCTGCTTTTGAAAAAAGAGCACTCTTCTACTCTACTGTGTTTCCTATGGGGTCCGAAAAGTGAGCTTGCTCAGAACAAAAAAACTGTGCTTCCTACACACACGGCCATATCTAGTTCAAGTCTGCTTAGGAACCTGACAAGAACAGTAGAACCTCTTCAGTCCAATACACTGTACTTGCTGGGAACAGACGCCAGTGCTATTTCTCCTGTTTATGGCAAAGGCAGCGCAATAGTGACTCTTCTTACCAGAAAACAACTCTTGCTCGTAGGACCAGAAACTGCATGTGATTCCACTACATTTAGGACTGGGAAACAAACTCTAGCTCGCTTTACAAGAAACACACTCTGCTTTAGAGAAAAGAGCATTCTTCTACTCTACTGTGTTTCCTATGGGGTCCAAACAGTGAGCTTGCTCAGAACAAAAGAACTGTGCTTCCTACACACACGGACCATATCTAGTTCAACTCTACTTGGGAAACTGACAAGAACAGTAGCTCCTATTCAGTCCAATACACTGTACTTGCTGGGAAAATACGCGAGTGCTATTTGCCTTGTGTAGGGCAATGGGAGCGCAACAGTGACTTTCCTTATCAGAAAAAAACTCTTGTTCGTAGGACCAGAAACTGCATGTGATTCAACTCCATTTAGGACTAGGAAACAAACGCTAGCTCACCTTACAAAAACACACTCTGCTTTTGAGAAAAGAGCACTCTTCTACTCTACTGTGTTTCCTATAGGGCCAGAACAGTGAGCTTGCTCAGAACATAAGAACGGTGCTTCCTACACACACGGGCCATATCTAGTTCAACTCTGCTTAGGAAACTGACAAGAACAGTAGCTCCTCTTCAGTCCGATACACTGTACTTGCTGGGAACAGACGCGAGAGCTATTTGCACTATGTATGGCAAGGGGAGCGCAATAGTGACTTTCCTTACCAGAAAACAACTCTTGCCCATAGGACAAAAAACTGCATGTGACTCAACCCCATTTAGGACTGGGAAACAAACGCTAGCTCGCCTTACAAGAAACACACTCTGCTTTTGAGAAAAGAGCACTCTTCTACTCTACTGTGTTTCCTATGGAGTCAGAACAGTGAGCTTGCTCAGAACAAAGAACTGTGCTTCCTACACACACGGCCATATCTAGTTCAATTCTGCTCAAGAACCTGACAAGAACAGTAGATCCTCTTCAGTCCAATACACTGTACTTGCTGGGAACAGACGCCAGTGCTATTTGTCCTGTGTATGGCAATGGCAGCACAATAGTGACTCTTCTTACCAGAAAAAAACTCTTGCTCGTAGGACCAGAAACTGCATGTGATTCAACTCCATTTAGGACTGGGAAACAAAAGCTAACTCACCTCACATGAAACACACTCTGCTTTTGAGAAAAGAGCCCTCTTCTACTTTACTGTGTTTCCTATGTGTTCCGAAAAGTGAGCTTGCTCAGAACAAAACAACTGTGCTTCCTACACACACGGGCCATATCTAGTTCAACTCTGCTTAGGAAACTGACAAGAACAGTAGATCCTCTTCAGTACAATACACTGTACTTGCGGCGAACAGACGCGAGTGCTATTTGCACTGTGTATGGCAATTGGAGCACAATAGTGACTTGTCTTACCAGAAAACAACTCTTGCTCGTAGGACAAAAAACTGCATGTGACTCAACTCCATTTAGGACTGGGAAACAAACGCTAGCTCGACTTCCAAGAAACACACTCTGCTTTTGAGAAAAGAGCACTCTTCTACTCTACTGTGTTTCCTATGTGTTCCGAACAGTAGGCTTGCTCAGAACAAAAAAACTGTGCTTCCTACTCACACGGCCATATCTATTTCAAGTCTGTTTAGGAACCTGACAAGAACAGTATATCCTCTTGAATCCAATACACTGTACTTGCTGGGAACAGACGCCAGTGCTATTTGTCCTGTGTATGGCAATGGCAGCGCAATAGTGACTCTTCTTACCAGAAAACAACTCTTGCTCGTAGGCCCAGAAACTGCATGTGATTAAACTCCATTTAGGACTGGGAAACAAACTCTAGCTCGCTTTACAAGAAACACACTTTGCTTTTGAGAAAAGAACACTCTTCTACTCTACTGTGTTTCTTATAGGGCCAGAACAGTGAGCTTGCTCAGAAAAAAAGAACTGTGCTTCCTACACACACGGGCCATATCTAGTTCAAGTCTGCTTAGGAAACTGAGAAGAAGAGTAGCTCCTCTTCAGTCCAATACACTGTAATTGCTGGGAACAGACGGGAGGGCTATTTGCACTGTGTATGGCAAAGGGAGCACAATGGTGACTTTCCTTACCAGAAAACAACTCTTGCTCGTAGGACCAGAAACTGCATGTGATTCCACTACATTTAGGACTGGGAAACAAACGCTAGCTCGCCTTACAAGAAACACACTCTGCTTTAGAGAAAAGAGAACTCTTCTATTCTACTGTGTTTCCTATGGGGTCCAAACAGTGAGTTTGCTCAGAACAAAAGAACTGTGCTTCCTACAAACACGGACCATATCTAGTTCAACTCTGCCTGGTAAACTGACAAGAACAGTAGCTCCTCTTCAGTCCGATACACTGTACTTACGGGGAACAGACCCGAGTGCTATTTGCACTGTGTATGGCATTGGAGGACAATAGTGACTCGTCTTACCAGAAAACAACTCTTGCTCGTGGGACAAAAAACTGCATGTGACTCAACTCCATTTAGGACTGGGAAACGAACGCTAGCTCGACATACAAGAAACACACTCTGCTTTTGAGAAAAGAGCACTCTTCTACTCTACTGTGTTTCCTATAGAGCCAGAAGAGTGAACTTGCTCAGAACATTAGAACTGTGCTTCCTACACACACGGCCATATCTATTTCAATTCTGCTTAGGAACCTGACAAGAACAGTAGATCCTGTTCTGTACAATACACTGTACTTGCTGGGAACAGACGCCAGTGCTATTTGTCCTGTGTATGGCAATGGCAGCGCAATAGTGACTCTTCTTACCATAAAACAACCCTTGCTCGTAGGATTAGAAACTGCATGTGGATCAACTCCATTTAGGACTGGGAAACAAACGCTAGCTCGACTTACAAGAAACACACTCTGCTTTAGGGAAAAGAGCACTCTTCTACTCTTCTGTGTTTCCTATAGGGCCAGAACAGTGAGCTTGCTCAGAACAAAAGAACTGTGCTTCCTACACACATGGGCCATATCTCTTACAACTCTGCTTAGGAAACTGACAAGAACAGTAGCTCCTCTTCAGTCCGATACACTGTACTTGCTGGGAACAGACGCGAGTGCTATTTGCACTGTGTATGGAACTGGGAGCGCAATAGTGACTTCCTTACCAGAAAACAACTCTTGCTCGTCGGAACAGAAACTGCATGTGATTCAACTCCATTTAGGACTGGGAAACAAATGCTAGCTCGCCTTACAAGAAACACACTATGCTTTTGAGAAAAGAGCACTCTTCTACTCTACTGTGTTTCCTATGGGGTCCGAACAGTGAGCTTGTTCAGAACAAAGAACTGTGCTTCCTACACACACGGGCCATATCTAGTTCACCTCTGCTTAGGAAACAAACAAGAACAGTAGCTCCTCTTCAGTCCGATACACTGTACTTGCGGGGAACAGACGCGAGTGCTATTTGCACTGTGTATGGCATTGGACCACAATAGTGACTCATCTTACCAGAAAACAATTCTTGCTCGTAGGACAAAAAACTGCATGTGACTCAACTCCATTTAGGACTGGGAAACAAACGCTAGCTCGACTTACAAGAAACACACTCTGCTTTTGAGAAAAGAGCACTCTTCTACTCTACTGTGTTTACTATGGGGTCCGAAAAGTGAGCTTTCTCAGAACAAAAGAACTGTGCTTCCTACACACACGGCCATATCTAGTTCAATTTTGCTTAGGAACCTGACAAGAACAGTAGATCCTCTTCAGTCCAATACACTATACTTGCTGGGAACAGACGCCAGTGCTATTTGTCCTGTGTATGGCAAAGCCAGCGCAATAGTGACTCTTCATACCAGAAAAAAACTCTTGCTCGTAGGACCAGAAACTACATGTGATTCCACTCCATTTAGGACTGGGAAACAAACTCTAGCTCGCTTTACAAGAAACACACTCTGCTTTTGAGAAAAGAGCACTCTTCTACTCTACTGTGTTTCCTAGGTGTTCCGAAAAGTGAGCTTGCTCAGAACAAAAGAACTGTGCTTCCTACACACACGGCCATATCTAGTTCAAGTCTGCTTAGGAACCTGACAAGAACAGTAGATCCTCTTCAGTCCAATACATTGTACTTGCTGGAAAGAGACGCCAGTGCTATTTGTCCTGTGTATGGCAATGGCAGCGCAATAGTGACTCTTCTTACCAGAAAACAACTCTTGCTTGTAGGACGAGAAACTGCATGTGATTCAACTCCATTTAGGACTGGCAAACAAAAGCTAGCTCACCTTACAAGAAACACACTCTGCTTTAGATAAAAGAGCACACTTCTACTCTACTGTGTTTCCTATAGGGCCAGAAGAGTGAGCTTGCTCAGAACAAAAGAACTGTGCTTCCTACACACGGTCCATATCTAGTTCAACTCTGGTTAGGAAACTGAGAAGAACAGTAGCTCCTCTTCAGTCCAATACACTGTACTTGCAGGGAACAGACGCGAGTGCTATTTGCACTGTGTATGGCATTTGGAGCACAATAGTGACTCGTCTTACCAGAAAACAACACTTGCACGTAGGACAAAAAACTGCATGTGACTCAACTCCATTTAGGACTGGGAAACAAACGCTAGCTCGCCTTACAAGAAACACACTCTGCTTTTGAGAAAAGAGCACTCTTCTACTCTACTGTGTTTCCTATGGGGTCCGAACAGTGAGCTTGCTCAGAACAAAAGAACTGTGCTTCCTACACACACGGCCATATCTAGTTCAATTCTGCTTAGGAAGCTGACAAAAAGAGTAGATCCTCATCAGTCCAATACACTGTACTTGTTGGGAACAGAAGCCAGTGCTATTTGTCCTGTGTATGGCAATGGCAGTACAATAGGGACTCTTCTTATCAGAAAACAACTCATTCTCGTAGGACCAGAAACTGCATGTGATTCCAGTCCATTTAGGACTGGGAAACAAACTCTAGCTTGCTTTACAAGAAACACACTCTGCTTTTGAGAAAAGAGCACTCTTCTACTATACTGTGTTTCCTATAGGGCCAGAACAGTGAGCTTGCTAGAACAAAAGAACTGTGCTTCCTACACACGGGCCATAACTAGTTCAACTCTGCTTAGGAAACTGACAAGAACAGTAGCTCCTCTTCAGTCCGATACACTGTACTTGCTGGGAACAGACGCGAGTGCTATTTGCACTGTGTATGGCAATTGGAGCACAATAGTGACTTGTCTTACCAGAAAACAACTCTTGCTCGTAGGACAAAAAACTGCATGTGACTCAACTCCATTTAGGACTGGGAAAGAAATGCTAGCTCTCCTTACATGAAACACACTCTGCTTTTGAGAAAAGAGCACTCTTCTACTCTACTGTGTTTCCTATGGGGTCCAAATAGTGAGCTTGCTCAGAGCAAAAGAACTGTGCTTCCTACACGCACAGACCATATCTAGTTCAATTCTGCTTAGTAAACTGACAAGAACAGTAGCTCCTATTCAGTCCAATACACTGTACTTGCTGGGAAAAGACGCAAGTGCTATTTGCCTTGTAAAGTGCAATGGGAGCGCAATAGTGACTTTCCTTACCAGAAAACAACTCTTGTTCATAGGACCAGAAACTGCATGTGATTCAACTCCATTTAGGACTAGGAAACAAACGCTAGCATGCCTTACAAAAACACACTCTGCTTTTGAGAAAAGAGCACTCTTCTTCTCTACTGTGTTTCCTATGTGTTCTGAACAGTGAGCTTGCTCAGAACAAAAAAACTGTGCTTCCTACACACACGGGCATATCTAGTTCAAGTCTGCTTAGGAACCTGACAAGAACAGTAGATCCTCTTCAGTCCAATACACTGTACTTGCTGGGAACAGACGCCAGTACTATTTGTCCTGTGTATGGCAATGGCAGTGCAATAGTGTCTCTTCTTACCAGAAAAAAACTCTTGCTCGTAGGACAAGAAACTGCATGTGATTCCACTCCATTTAGGACTGGGAAACAAACGCTAGCTCGCCTTAAATGAAACACACTCTGCTTTTGAGAAAAGAGCACTCTTCTACTCTACTGTGTTTCCTATAGGGCCAGAACAGTGAGCTTGCTCAGAACAAAAGAACTGTGCTTCCTACACACACGGCCATATCTAGTTCAATTCTGCTTCAGAACCTGACAAGAACAGTAGATCCTCTTCTGTCCAATACACTGTAATTGCTGGGAACAGACGCCAGTGCTGTTTGTCCTGTGTATGGCAATGGCAGCGCAATAGTGACTCTTCTTACCAGAAAATAACTCTTGCTCGTAGGACCAGAAACTGCATGTGATTCAACTCCATTTAGGACTGGGAAACAAAAGCTAGCTCACCTTACAAGAAACACACTCTGCTTTAGAGAAAAGAGCACTCTTCTACTCTAGTGTGTTTCCTATAGGGCCAGAACAGTGAGCTTGCTCAGAACAAAAGAACTGTGCTTCCTACACATGTGCCATATCTAGTTCAACTCTGCTTAGGAAACTGACAAGAACAGTAGCTCCTCTTCAGTCCGATACACTGTACTTGCTGGGAACAGAAGCGAGTGCTATTTGCACTGTGTATGGCAATTGGAGCACAATAGTGACTTGTCTTACCAGGAAACAACTCTTGCTCGTAGGACCAAAAACTGCATGTGACTCAACTCCATTTAGGACTGGGAAACAAACGCTAGCTCGACTTCCAAGAAACACACTCTGCTTTTGAGAAAAGAGCACTCTTCTACTCTACTGTGTTTCCTATGGGGTCCAAACAGTGAGCTTGCTCAGAACAAAAGAACTGTGCTTCCAACACGCACGGACCATATCTAGTTCAATTGTGCTTAGTAAACTGACAAGAACAGTAGCTCCTATTCAGTCCAATACACTGTACTTGCTGGGAAAAGACGCGAGTGCTATTTGCCTTGTAAAGGGCAATTGGAGCACAATAGTGACTTTCCTTACCGGAAAACAACTCTTGTTCATAGGACCAGAAACTGCATGTGATTCAACTCCATTTAGGACAAGGAAACAAACGCTAGCTCGGCTTACAAAAACACACTCTGCTTTTGAGAAAAGAGCACTCTTCTACTCTCCTGTGTTTCCTATGTGTTCCGAAAAGTGAGCTTGCTCAGAACAAAAAAACTGTGCTTCCTACACACACGGCCATATCTAGTTCAATTCTGCTTAGGAACCTGACAAGAACAGTAGATCCTCTTCAGTTCAATACACTGTACTTGCTGGGAACAGTCGCCAGTGCTATTTGTCCTGTGTATGGCAATGGCAGCGCAATAGTTACTCTTCTTACCAGAAAACAAATCTTGCTTGTAGGACCAGAAACTGCATGTGATTCAACTCCATTTAGGACTGGGAAACAAACTCTAGCTCGCTTTACAAGAAACAAACTCTGCTTTTGAGAAAAGAGCACTCTTCTACTCTTCTGTGTTTCCTATAGGGCCAGAACAGTGAGTTTGCTCAGAAAAAAAGAACTGTACTTCCTACACACACGGGCCATATCTAGTTCAACTCTGCTTAGGAAACTGAGAAGAACAGTAGCTCCTTTTCAGTCCAAAACACTGTAATTGCTGGGAACAGACGGGAGGACTATTTGCCCTGTGTAATGCAATGGGAGCACAATAGTGACTTTCCTTACCAGAAAACAACTCCTGCTCGTATGACCAGAAACTGCATGTGATTCCACTCCATTTAGGTCTGGAAAACAAACGCTAGCTCGTCTTACAAGAAACACATTCTGCTTGAGAGAAAAGAGCACTCTTCTACTCTACTGTGTTTCCTATGGGGTCCAAACAGTGAGCTTGCTCAGAACAAAAGAACTGTGCTTCCTACACACGCGGGCCATATCTAGTTCAACTCTGCTTAGGAAACTGACAAGAACAGTAGCTCCTCTTCAGTCCGATACACTGTACTTGCTGGGAACAGACGCGAGTGCTGTTTGCACTGTGTATGGCAATGGGAGCGCAATAGTGACTTTCCTTACCAGAAAACATCTCTTGCTCGTAGGACCAGAAACTGCATGTGATTCAACTCCATTTAGGACTGGGAAACAAAAGCTATCTCACCTTACAAGAAACACACTCTGCTTTAGATAAAAGAGCACTCTTCTACTCTACTGTGTTTCCTACAGGGCCAGAACAGTGAGCTTGCTCAGAACAAAAGAACTTTGCTTCCTACACACGGGCCATATCTAGTTCAACTCTGCTTAGGAAACTGACAAGAACAGTAGCTACTCTTCAGTCCGATACACTGTACTTGCTGGGAACAGACGGGAGTGCTATTTGCACTGTGTACGTCAATGGGAGCACAATAGTGACTTTCCTTACCAGAAAACAACTCTTGCTCGTAAGACCAGAAACTGCATGAGATTCAACTCCATTTAGGACTGGGAAACAAATGCTAGCTCGCCTACATGAAACACACTCTGCTTTTGAGAAAAGAGCACTCTTCTACTCTACTGTGTTTCCTATGGGGTCCGAACAGAGTGCTTGCTCAGAACAAAAGAACTGTGCTTCCTACACACATGGGCCATATCTAGTTCAACTCTGCTTAGGAAACTGACAAGAACAATAGCTCCTCTTCCTTCCAATACACTGTACTTGCATGGAACAGACACGAGAGCTATTTGCACTGTGTATGGCAAATGGAGCACAATAGTGACTCGTCTTACCAGAAAACAACTCTTACTCATAGGACAAAAAACTGAATGTGACTCAACTCCATTTAGGACTAGGAAAGAAACGCTAGCTCGTCTTCAAAGAAACACACTCTGCCTTTGAGAAAAGAGCACTCTTCTACTCTACTGTGTTTCCTATAGAGCCAGAAGAGTGAACTTGCTCAGAACATTAGAACTGTGCTTCCTACACACACGGCCATATCTAGTTCAATTCTGCTTAGGAACCTGACAAGAACAGTAGATCCTCTTCTGTACAATACACTGTACTTGCTGGGAACAGACGCCAGTGCTATTTGTCCTGTGTATGTCAATGGCAGCGCAATAGTGACTCTTCTTACCATAAAACAACTCTTGCTCGTAGGACTAGAAACTGCATGTGATTCAACTCCATTTAGGACTGGGAAACAAACGCTAGCTTGCCTTACAAGAAACACACTCTACTATAGGGAAAAGAGCACTCTTCTCTTCTATTGTGTTTCCTATAGGGCCAGAACAGTGAGCTTGCTCAGAACAAAAGAACTGTGCTTCCTGCACATGGGGCATAACTAGTTCAACTCTGCTTAGGAACCTGACAAGAACAGTAGCTCCTCTTCAGTCCAATACACTGTACTTGCTGGGAACAGACGCAAGTGCTATTTGCACTGTGTATGGCAATGGGAGCGCAGTAGTGACTTTCTTTACCAGAAAACAACTCTTGCTCGTAGGACCAGAAACTGCATGTGATTCAACTCCATTTAGGACTGGGAAACAAATGCTAGCTCGCCTTACAAGAAACACACTCTGCTTTTGAGAAAAGAGCACTCTTCTACTCTACTGTGTTTCCTATGGGGTCCGAACAGTGAGCTTGCTCAGAACAAAAGAACTGTGCTTCCTACACACACGGGCCATATCTAGTTCACCTCTGCTTAGGAAACAAACAAGAACAGTAGCTCCTCTTCAGTCCGATACACTGTACCTGCGGAGAACAGACGCGAGTGCTATTTGCACTGTGTATGGCATTGGACCACAATAGTGACTCATCTTACCAGAAAACAATTCTTGCTCGTAGGACAAAAAACTGCATGTGACTCAACTCCATTGAGGACTGGGAAACAAACGCTAGCTCGACTTATAAGAAACACACTCTGCTTTTGAGAAAATAGCAATCTTCTACTCTACTGTGTTTCCTATGGGGTCCGAACAGTGAGCTTGCTCAGAACAAAAGAACTGTGCTTCCTACACACACGGCCATATCTAGTTCAAAACTGCTTAGGAACCTGACAAGAACAGTAGATCCTCTTCAGTCCAATACACTGTACTTGCTGGGAACAGACGCCAGTGCTATTTGTCCTGTGTATGGCAATGGCAGCGCAATAGTGACTCTTCTTACCATAAAACAACTCTTGCTCGTAGGACTAGAAACTGCATGTGATTCAACTCCATTTAGGACTGGGAAACAGACGCTAGCTCGACTTACAAGAAACACACTCTGCTTTAGAGAAAAGAGCACTCTTCTACTCTACTGTGTTTCCTATAGGGCCAGAACAGTGAGCCTGCTCAGAACAAAAGAACTTTGCTTCCTAACACGGGCCATATCTAGTTCAACTCTGCTTAGGAAACTGACAAGAACAGTAACTCCTCTTCAGTCCGATACACTGTACTTGCTGGGAACAGACGCGAGTGCTATTTGCACTGTGTACGTCAATGGAAGCGCAATAGTGACTTTCCTTACCAGAAAACAACTCTTGCTCGTAGGACCAGAAACTGCATGTGATTCAACTCCATTTAGGACTGGGAAACAAATGCTAGCTCGCCTTACAAGAAACACACTCTGCTTTTGAGAAAAGAGCACTCTTCTACTCTACTGTGTTTCCTATGGGGTCCGAACAGTGAGCTTGCTCAGAACAAAAGAACTGTGCTTCCTACACACACGGGCCATATCTAGTTCACCTCTGCTTAGGAAACAAACAAGAACAGTAGCTCCTCTTCAGTCCGATACACTGTACCTGCGGAGAACAGACGTGAGTGCTATTTGCACTGTGTATGGCATTGGACCACAATAGTGACTCATCTTACCAGAAAACAATTCTTGCTCATAGGACAAAAAACTGCATGTGACTCAACTCCATTTAGGACTGGGAAACAAACGCTAGCTCGACTTACAAGAAACACACTCTGCTTTTGAGAAAAGAGCACTCTTCTACTCTACTGTGTTTCCTATGGGGTCCGAAAAGTGAGCTTGCTCGGAACAAAAGAACTGTGCTTCCTACACACACGGCCATATCTAGTTCAATTTTGCTTAGGAACCTGACAAGAACAGTAGATCCTTTTCAGTCCAATACACTGTACTTGCTGGGAACAGACGCCAGTGCTATTTGCACTGTGTATGGCAATTGGAGCACAATAGTGACTCGTCTTACCAGAAAACAACTCTTGCTCATAGGACCAAAAACTGCATGTGACTCAACTCCATTTAGGACTGGGAAACAAACTCTAGCTCACCTTACAAGAAACACACTCTGCTTTTGAGAAAAGAGCACTCTTCCACTCTACTGGGTTTCCTACAGGGCCAGAAGAGTTAGCTTGCTCAGAACAAATGAACTGTGCTTCCTAGACACACAGGCCATATCTAGTTAAACTCTGCTTAGGAAACTGAGAAGAACAGTAGCTCCTCTTCAGTCCAATACACTGTACTTGCTGGGAACAGACGCATGTGCTATTTGCACTGTGTATGGCAATGGGAGCACAATAGTGACTTTCCTTACCAGAAAACAACTCTTGGTAGTAGGACCAGAAACTGCATGTGATTCAACTCCATTTAGGACTGGGAAACAAACACTTGCTCACCTTACAAGAAACACACTCTGCTTTTGAGAAAAGAGCACTCATCTACTCTACTGTGTTTCCTATGGGGTCCGAAGAGTGAGCTTGCTCAGAACAAACGAACTGTGCTTCCTACACACACGGCCATATCTAGTTCAAGTCTGCTTAGGAACCTGACAAGAACAGTAGATCCTCTTCAGTCCAATACACTGTACTTGCTGGGAACAGACGCGAGTGCTATTTGCACATTGTATGGCAATGGGAGCGCAATGTGACTTTCCTTACCAGAAAACAACTCTTGTTCGTAGGACCTGAAACTGCATGTGATTCAACTCCATTTAGGACTGGGAAACAAACACTAGTTCGCCTTACATGAAATACACTCTGCTTTTGAGAAAAGAGCACTCTTCTACTCTACTGTGTTTCCTATGGGGTCTGAACAGTGAGCTTGCTCAGAACAAAAAAACTGTGCTTCCTACACACACGGCCATATCTAATTCAAGTCTGCTTAGGAACCTGACAAGAACAATAGATCCTCTTCAGCCCAATACACTGTACTTGCTACGAACAGACGCCAGTGCTATTTGTCCTGTGTATGGCAATGGCAGCGCAACAGTGACTCTTTTTACCAGAAAACAACTCTTGCTCGTAGTACCAGAAACTGCATGGGATTCAACTCCATTTAGGACTGCGAAACAAACGCTAGCTCGCCTTATAAGTAACACACTCTGCTTTAGAGAAAAGAGCACTCTTCTGCTCTACTGTGTTTCCTATGGGGTCCAAACAGTGAGCTTGCAAAGAACAAAAGAACTGTGCTTCCTAAAAACATGGATCATATCTAGTTCAACTCTGCTTAGGAAACTGACAAGAACAGTAGCACCTATCCAGTTCAATACACTGTACTTGCTGGGAACAGACGCGAGTGCTATTTGCACTGTGTATGGCAATGGGAGCGCAATGTGACTTTCCTTACCAGAAAAGAACTCTTGTTCGTAGCACCTGAAACTGCATGTGATTCAACTCCATTTAGGACTGGGAAACAAACGCTAGCTCGCCTTACAAGAAACACACTCTGCTTTAGAGAAAAGAGCACTCTTCTACTCTACTGTGTTTCCTATAGGGCCAGAACAGTGAGCTTGCTCAGAACATAAGAACTGTGCTTCCTACACACGGGCCATATCTACTTCAACTCTGCTCAGGAAACTGACAAGAAAAGTAGCTCCTCTTTAGTCCGATACACTGTACTTGCTGGGAACAGACGCGAGTGCTATTTGCACTGTGTATGGCAATGGGAGCGCAATAGTGACTTTCCTTACCAGAAAACAACTCTTGCTCATAGGACCAGAAACTGCATGTGATTCAACTCCATTTAGGACTGGGAAACAAACGCTAGCTTGCCTTACAAGAAACACACTCTGCTTCTGAGAAAAGAGCACTCTTCTACTCTACTGTGTTTCCTATGGGGTCCGAACAGTGAGCTTGCTCAGAACAAAAGAACTGTGCTTCCTACACACACGGCCATATCTAGTTCAAGTCTGCTTAGGAAACTGACAAGAACAGTAGATCCTCTTCAGTCCGATACACTGTACTTGCTGGGAACAGACGCCAGTGCTATTTGTCCTGTGTATGGCAATGGCAGCGCAATAGTGACTCTTCTTACCAGAAAACAACTCTTGCTCGTGGACCAGAAACTGCATGTGATTCAACTCCATTTAGGACTGGGAAACAAACTATAGCTTGCTTTACAAGAAACACACTCTGCTTTTGAGAAAAGAGCACTCTTCTACTCTACTGTGTTTCCTTTAGGGCCAGAACAGTGAGCTTGCTCAGAAAAAAAGAACTGTGCTTCCTACACACACGGGCCATATCTAGTTAAACTCTGCTTAGGAATCTGAGAAGAACAGTAGCGCCTCTTCAGTCCAATACACTGTACTTGCTGGGAACAGATGGGAGGGCTATTTGCACTGTGTATGGCAATGGGAGCACAATAGTGACTTTACTTACCAGAAAACAACTCTTTCTCGTAGGAAAACAAACTGCATGTGATTCCACTCCATTTAGGAATGGGAAACAAACGCTAGCTCGCCTTAAAAGAAACACACTCTGCTTTTGAGAAAAGAGCACTCTTCTACTCTACTGTGCTCCCTATGGGGTCCGAACAGTGAGCTTGCTCAGAACAAAAGAACTGTGCTTCGTACACACGACCATATCTAGTTCAATTCTGTTTAGGAACCTGACAAGAACAGTAGATCCTCTTCAGTGCAATATACTGTACTTGCTGGGAACAGACGCCAGTGCTATTTGTCCTGTCTATGACAATGGCAGCGCAATAGTGACTCTTCTTACCATAAAACAACTCTTGCTCATAGGACCAGAAACTGCAAGTATTTCAACTCCATTTAGGACTGGGAAACAAAAGCTAGCTCACCTTACAAGAAACACACTCTGCTTTAGAGAAAAGTGCACTCTTCTAGTCTACTGTGTTTCCTATAGTGCCAGAACAGTGAGCTTTCTCAGAACAAAAGAACTGTGCTTCCTACACACGGGCCATATCTAGTTCAACTCTGCTTTGGAAACTGAGAAGAACAGTAGCTCCTCTTCAGTCCAATACACTGTACTTGCTGGGAACAGACGCGAGGGATATTTGCACTGTGTATGGCAATGGGAGCGCAATAGTGACTTGATTTACCAGAAAACAACTCTTCCTCGTAGGACCAGAAACTGCATGTGATTCCACTCCATTTAGGACTGGGAAACAATCGGTAGCTCGCCTTACAAGAATCACACTCTGCTTTAGAGAAAAGAGCACTCTTCTACTCCACTGTGTTTCCTATGGGGTCCAAACAGTGAGCTTGCTCAGAACAAAAGAACTGTGCTTCCTACACACACGGCCATATCTAGTTCAACTCTGTTTAGTAAACTGACAAGAACAGTAGATCCTATTCAGTCCAATACACTGTACTTGCTGGGAAAAGACGCGAGTGCTATTTGCCTTGTGTAGGGCAAAGGGAGCACAATAGTGACTTTCCTTACCATGAAAAAACTCTTGCTCATAGGACCAGAAACTGCATGTGATTCAACTCCATTTAGGTCTGGGAAACAAATGCTAGCTCGCCTTACATGAAACACACTCTGCTTTTGAGAAAAGAACACTCTTCTACTCTACTGTTTTTCCTATGGGGTCTGAACAGTGAGCTTCCTCAGAACAAAAGAACTGTGCTTCCTACACACAAGGGCCATATCTAGTTCAACTCTGCTTGGGAAACTGACAAGAACAGTAGCTCCTTTTCAGTCCAATACACTGTACTTGCGGGGAAGAGACGCGAGTGCTATTTGCACTGTGTATGGCAATTAGAGCACAATAGTGACTCGTCTTACCAGAAAACAACTCTTGCTCGTAGGACAAAAAACTGCATGTTACTCAACTCCATATAGGACTGGGAAACAAACGCTAGCTCGCCTTCCAAGAAACACACTCTGCTTTTGAGAAAAGAGCACTCTTCTACTCTACTGTGTTTCCTATGGAGTCCGAACACTGAACTTGCTCAGAACAAAAGAACTGTGCTTCCTACACACACGGCCATATCTAGTTCAATTCTGCTTAGGAACCTGACTAGAACAGTAGCTCCTCTTCAGTCCAATACACTGTACTTGCTGGGAACAGACGCCAGTGCTATTTGTCCTGTGTATGGCAATGGCAGCACAAAAGTGACTCTTCTTACCATAAAACAACTCTTGCTCGTAGGACTAGAAACTGCATGTGATTCAACTCCATTTAGGACTGGGAAACAAACGCTTGCTCGCCTCACAAGAAACACACTCTGCTTTAGAGAAAAGAGCTCTCTTCTACTCTACTGTGTTTCCTATAGGGCCAGAACAGTGAGCTTGCTCAGAACAAAAGAGCTGTTCTTCCTACACACGGGCCATAACTAGTTCCACTCTGCTTAGGAAACTGACAAGAACAGTAGCTCCTCTTCAGTCTGATACAATGTACTTGCTGGGAACAGACGCGAGTGCTGTTTGCACTGTGTATGGCAATGGGAGCGCAATAGTGACTTTCCTTACCAGAAAACAACTCTTGCTCGTAGGACCAGAAACTGCATGTGATTCAACTCCATGTAGGACTGGAAAACAAATGCTAGCTCGTCTTACATGAAACACACTCTGCTTTTGAGAAAAGAGCACTCTTCTATTCTACTGTGCTTCCTATGGGGTCTGAACAGTGAGCTTGCTCAGAACAAAAGAACTGTTCTTCCTACACACACGGTCCATATCCAGTTCAACTCTGCTTAGGAAACTGACAAGAACAGTAGATCCTCTTCAGTCCAATACACTGTACTTGCAGGGAACAGACGCGAGAGCTATTTGCACTGTGTATGGCAATTGGAGCCCAATAGTGACTTGTCTTACCAGAAAACAACTCTTGCTTGTAGGACAAAAAACTGCATGTGACTCAACTCCATTTAGGACTGGGAAACAAATGCTAGCTCGACGTCCAAGAAACACACTCTGCTTTTGAGAAAAGAGCACTCTTCTACTCTACTGTGTTTCCTATGTGTTCCGAAAAGTGAGCTTGCTCAGAACAAAAAAACTGTGCTTCCTACACACACGGCCATATCTAGTTCAAGTCTGCTTAGGAACCTGACAAGAACAGTAGATCCTCTTCAGTCCAATACACTGTACTTGCTGCGAACAGACGCCAGTGCTATTTGTCCTGTGTATGGCAATTGCAGCGCAATAGTGACTCTTTTTACCAGAAAACAACTCTTGCTCGTAGTACCAGAAACTGCATGGGATTCAACTCCATTTAGGACTGCAAAACAAACGCTAGCTCGCCTTACAAGTAACACACTCTGCTTTAGAGAAAAGAGCACTCTTCTGCTCTACTGTGTTTCCTATGGGGTCCAAACAGTGAGCTTGCAAAGAACAAAAGAACTCTTCTTCCTACAAACACGGATCATATCTAGTTCAACTCTGCTTAGGAAACTGACAAGAAAAGTAGCTCCTCTTCAGTCCGATACACTGTACTTGCTGGGAACAGACAGAAGTGCTACTTGCACTGTGTATGGCAATGGGATCGCAATAGTGACTTTCCTTACCAGAAAACAACTCTTGCTCATAGGACCAGAAACTGCATGTGACTCAACTCCATTTAGGACTGGGAAACAAACGCTATCTCGCCTTTCAAGAAACACACTCTGCTTTTGAGAAAAGCACATTCTTCTACTCTACTGTGTTTCCTATAGGGTCCAAACAGTGAGCTTGCTCAGAACAAAAGAACTGTGCTTCCTACACACGGCCATATCTAGTTCAAGTCTGCTTAGGAACCTGACAAGAACAGTAGATCCTCTTCAGTCCAATACACTGTACTTGCTGCGAACAGACGCCAGTGCTATTTGTCCTGTGTATGGCAATTGCAGCGCAATAGTGACTCTTTTTACCAGAAAACAACTCTTGCTCGTAGTACCAGAAACTGCATGGTGTTCAACTCCATTTAGGACTGCAAAACAAACGCTAGCTCGCCTTACAAGTAACACACTCTGCTTTAGAGAAAAGAGCACTCTTCTGCTCTACTGTGTTTCCTATGGGGTCCAAACAGTGAGCTTGCAAAGAACAAAAGAACTCTTCTTCCTACAAACACGGATCATATCTAGTTCAACTCTGCTTAGGAAACTGACAAGAAAAGTAGCTCCTCTTCAGTCCGATACACTGTACTTGCTGGGAACAGACAGAAGTGCTACTTGCACTGTGTATGGCAATGGGATCACAATAGTGACTTTCCTTACCAGAAAACAACTCTTGCTCATAGGACCAGAAACTGCATGTGACTCAACTCCATTTAGGACTGGGAAACAAACGCTATCTCGCCTTTCAAGAAACACACTCTGCTTTTGAGAAAAGCACATTCTTCTACTCTACTGTGTTTCCTATAGGGTCCAAACAGTGAGCTTGCTCAGAACAAAAGAAATGTGCTTCCTACACACACGGCAATATCTAGTTCAATTCTGCTTAGGAACCTGAAAGAACAGTAGATCCTCTTCAGTCCAATACACTGTACTTGCTGGGAACAGAGGCCAGTGCTCTTTGTCCTGTATATGGCAATGGGAGCACAATAGTGACTCTTCTTACCATAAAACAACTCTTGCTCGTAGGACCAGAAACTGCATGTGATTCAACTCCATTTAGGACTGGGAAACAAACGATAGCTCGCCTTACAAGAAACACACTCTGCTTTAGAGAAAAGAGCACTCTTCTACTCTACTGTGTTTCCTATAGGGCCAGAAGAGTGAGCTTGCTCAGAAAAAAAAACTGTGCTTCCTACACACACAGGCCATATCTAGTTCAACTCTGCTTAGGAAACTGACAAGAACAGTAGCTCCTCCTCAGTCCAATACACTGTACTTGCTGGGAACATACGCCAGTGCTATTTGCACTGTGGATGGCAATGGGAGCACAATAGTGACTTTCCTTACCAGAAAACAACTCTTCCTCATAGGACCAGAAACTGCATGTGATTCAACTCCATTTAGGACTGAGAAACAAATGCTAGCTCGCCTTACATGAAACACACTCTGCTTTTGAGAAAAGAGCACTCTTCTACTCTACTGTGTTTCTTATGGGGTCCAAACAGTGAGCTTGCTCAGAAACAAAGAACTGTGCTTCCTACACACACGGATCATATCTAGTTCAACTCTGCTTAGTAAACTGACAAGAACAGTAGCTCCTATTCAGTCCAATACAATGTACTTGCGGGGAACAAACGCGAGTGCTATTTGCACTGTGTATGGCAATTGGAGCCCAATAATGACTTGTCTTACCAGAAAACAACTCTTGCTCGTAGGACAAAAAACTGCATGTGACTCAACTCCATTTAGGACTGGGAAATAAACACTAGCTCGACTTTTAAGAAACACACTCTGCTTTTGAGAAAAGAGCACTCTTCTACTCTACTGTGTTTCCTATGTGTTCCGAAAAGTGAGCTTGCTCAGAACAAAAAAACTGTGCTTCCTACACAAACGGCCATATATACTTCACGTCTGCTTAGGAACCTGACAAGAACAGTAGATCCTCTTCAGTCCAATTCACTGTACTTGCTGGGAACAGACGCCAGTGCTATTTGTCCTGTGTATCCAATGGCAGCGCAATAGTGACTCTTCTTACCAGAAAACAACTCTTGCTCGTGGACCAGAAACTGCATGTGATTCAACTCCATTTAGGACTGGGAAACAAACGCTAGCTCGCCCTACAAGAAACACACTCTGCTTTTGAGAAAAGAGCACTCTTCTACTCTACTGTGTTTCCTATGGGGTCCAAACAGTGAGCTTGCTCAGAACAAAAGAACTGTGCTTCCTAAATACGCGGGACATATCTTGTTCAACTCTGCTTAGGAAACTGACAAGAACAGTAGCTCCTCTTCAGTCCGATACTCTATACTTGCTGGGAACAGACGTGAGTGCTATTTGCACTGTGTATGGCAATGGGAGCACAATAGTGACTTTCCTTACCAGAAAACAACTCTTGGTCGTAGGACCAGAAACTGCATGTGACTCAACTCCATTTAGGACTGGGAAACTAACGCTAGCTCGCCTTACAAGAAACACAATCTGCTTTTGAGAAAAGAGCACTCTTCTACTCTACTGTGTTTCCTATAGGGCCAGAACAGTGAGCTTGCTCAGAACAAAAGAACTGTGCTTCCTACACACACGGCCATATCTAGTTCAACACTGCTGAGGAAACTGACAAGAACAGTAGCTCCTAATCCGTCCAATACACTGTACTTGAAGGGAACAGACGCGAGTACTATTTGCACTGTGTATGGCATTTGGAGCGCAATAGTGACTCTTCTTACCAGAAATCAACTCTTGCTCGTAGGACCAAATCTGCATGTGACTCAACTCCATTTAGGACTGGGAAACAAACGCAAGCTCACCTTACAAGAAAAACACTCTGCTTTAGAGAAAAGAGCACTCTTCTACTCTACTGTGTTTCCTATGGGGTCCAAACAGTGAGCTTGCTCAGAACAAAAGAACTGTGCTTCCTACACATACGGGCCATATCTCGTTAAACTCTTCTTAGGAAACTGACAAGAACAGTAGCTCCTATTCAGTCCAATACACTGTACTTGCTGGGAACAGATGCGAGTGCTATTTGCACTGTGTATGGCCATTGGAACACAATAGTGACTCGTCTTACCAGAAAACAACTCTTGCTTCTAGGACAAAAAACTGCATGTGACTCAACTCCATTTAGGACTGGGAAACAAACGCAAGCTCGCCTTACAAGAAACACACTCTGCTTTTAAGAAAAGTGCACTCTTCTACTCTACTGTGTTTCCTAAAGGGCCAGAACAGTGAGCTTGCTCAGAACATAAGAACTGTGCTTCCTACACACACGGGCCATATCTAGTTCAACTCTGCTTAGGAAACTGACAAGAACAGTAGCTCCTCTTCAGTCTGATACACTGTACTTGCTGGGAACAGACGCATGTGCTATTTGCACTGTGTATGACAATGGGAGCACAATAGTGACTTTCCTTACCAGAAAACAACTCTTGCTCATAGGACCAGAAACTGCATGTGATTCCACTCAATTTAGGACTGGGAAACAAACGCTAGCTCGCCTTACAAGAAACACACTCTGCTTTTGAGAAAAGAGCACTCTTCTACTCTACTGTTTCCTCTGTGTTCTGAACAGTGAGCTTGCTCAGAACAAAAAAACTGTGCTTCCTACAAACATTGCCACATCTAGTTCAAGTCTGCTTAGGAACCTGACAAGAACAGTAGATCCTCTTCAGTCCAATACACTGTGCTCCTGGGAACAGACAACAGTGCTATTTGTCCAGTGTATGGCAATGGCAGCGCAATAGTGACTCTTCTTACCATAAAACAACTCTTGCTCCTAGGACCAGAAACTGCATGTGATTCAACTCCATTTAGGACTGGGAAACAAATGCTCGCTCGCCTTACAAGAAACACACTCTGCTTTTGAGAAAAGAGCACAATTCTACTCTACTGTGTTTCCTATGGTGTCCGAACAGTGAGCTTGCTCAGAAAAAAGAACTGTGCTTCCTACACACACCGATTATATCTAGTTCAACTCTGCTTAGGAAACTGACAAGAACAGTAGCTCCTCTTCAGTCCGATACACTGTATTTGCTGGGAACAGATGCGAGTGCTATTTGCACTGTGTATGGCAATGGGAGCTCAATAGTTACTTTCCTTACCAGAAAACAACCCTTGCTCGTAGGAACAGAAACTGCATGGGATTCAACTCCATTTAGGACTGGGAAACAAACGCTAGCTTGCCTTACAAGAAACACACTCTGCTTTTGAGAAAAGAGCACAATTCTACTCTACTGTGTTTCCTATGGGGTCCGAACAGAGAGCTTGCTCAGAACAAAAGAACTGTGCTTCCTACACACACGGCCATATCTAGTTCAATTCTGCTTAGGAACCTGACAAGAACAGTAGATCCTCTTCAGTCCAATACACTGTACTTGCTGGGAACAGACGCCCGTGCTATTTGTCCTGTGTATGGCAATGGCAGCGCAATAGTGACTCTTCTTACCAGAAAACAACTCTTGCTCGTAGGACCAGAAACTGCATGTGATTCAACTCCATTTAGGACTGGGAAACAAACGCTAGCTCGCCTTACAAGAAACACAATCTGCTTTTGAGAAAAGAGCACTCTTCTACTCTACTGTGTTTCCTATAGGGCCAGAAAAGTGAGCTTTCTCAGAACAAAAGAACTGTGCTTCCTACACACGGGCCATATCTAGTTCAACTCTGCTTAGGAAACTGACAAGAACAGTAGCTCCTATTCAGTCCAATACACTGTACTTGCTGGGAACAGACGTGAGTGCTCTTTGCACTGTGTATTGCATTTGGAGCGCAATAGTGACTCTTCTTACCAGAAAACAACTCTTGCTCGTAGGACCAAAAACTGCATGTGACTCAACTCCATTTAGGACTGGGAAACAAACGCGAGCTTGCCTTACAAGAAACACACTCTGCTTTAGAGAAAGGAGCACTCTTCTACTCTACTGTGTTCCCTAAGGGGTCCGAACAGTGAGCTTGCTCAGAACAAAAAAACTGTGCTTCCTACACACACGGCCATATCTATTTCAAGTCTGATTAGGAACCTGACAAGAACAGTAGATCCTCTTTCGTCCAATACACTGTATTTGCTTGGAAAAGACGCCAGTGCTATTTGTTCTGTGTATGGCAATGGCAGCGCAATAGTGACTGTTCTTACCAGAAAACATCTCTTGCTTGTAGGACCAGAAACTCCATGTGATTCAACTCCCTTTAGGACTGGGAAACAAACGCTAGCTCGCCTTACAAGAAACACACTCTGCTTTTGAGAAAAGAGCACTCTTCTACTCTACTGTGTTTCCTATGGGGTCCAAACAGTGAGCTTGCTCAGAACAAAAGAACTGTGCTTCCTACACACGGACCATATCTATATCAAGTCTGCTTAGGAAACTGACAAGAACAGTAGCTCATCTTCAGTCCGATACACTGTACTTGCTGGGAACAGACGCGAGTGCTATTTGTACTGTATATGGCATTTGGAGCGCAACAGTGACTCTTCTTACCAGAAAACAACTCTTGCTCATAGGACCAAAAACTGCATGTGACTCAACTCCATTTAGGACTGGGAAACAAACTCGAGCTCGCCTTACAAGAAACACACTCTGCTTTTAAGAAAAGTGCACTCTTCTACTCTACTGTGTTTCCTATAGGGCCAGAACAGTGAGCTTGCTCAGAACATAAGAACTGTGCTTCCTACACACATGGCCATATCTAGTTCAAGTCTGATTAGGAACCTGACAAGAACAGTAGATCCTCTTCAGTCCAATACACTGTACTTGCTGGGAAAAGACGCCAGTGCTATTTGTCCTGTGTATGGCATTGGCAGTGCAATAGTGACTCTTCTTACCAGAAAACAGCTCTTGCTTGTAGGACCTGAAACTGCATGTGATTTAACTCCATTTAGGACTGGGAAACAAACGCTAGCTCGCCTTACAAGAAACACACTCTGCTTTTGAGAAAAGAGCACTCTTCTACACTACTGTGTCTATGGGGTCCAAACAGTGAGCTTGCGCATAACAAAGAACTGTGCTTCCTACACACGCCGGATATATCTCGATCAACTCTGCTTAGGAAACTGACAAGAACAGTAGCTTCTCTTCAGTCCGATACACTGTACTTTCTGGGAACAGACGGGAGTGCTATTTGCACTGTGTATGGCAATGGGAGCGCAATAGTGACTTTCCTTACCAGAAAACAACTCTTACTCACAGGACCAGAAACTGCATGTGATTCCACTCCATTTAAGACTGGGAAACAAACGCTAGCTCGCCTTACATGAAACACACTCTGCTTTTGAGAAAAGAGCACTCTTCTACTTTACTGTGTTTTCTATAGGGCCAGAACAGTGAGCTTGCTCAGAACAAAAGAACTGTGCTTCCTACACACACGGCCATATTTAGTTCAACTCTGCTTAGGAAACTGACAAGAACAGTAGCTCCTATTCAGTCCAATACACTGTAATTGCTGGGAACAGACCCGAGTTCTTTTTGCACTGTGTATTGCAATTGGAGCACAATAGTGACTCGTCTTACCAGAAAACAACTCTTGCTCGTAGGACAAAAAACTGCATGTGACTCAAATCCATTTAGGACTGGGAAACAAATGCTAGCTCGCCTTCCAAAAACACACTCTGCTTTTGAGAAAAGAGCACTCTTCTACTCTACTGTGTTTCCTATGTGTTCTGAACAGTGAGCTTGCTCAGAACAAAAAAACTCTGCTTCCTACACACACGGCCATATCTAGTTCAAGTCTGCTTAGGAAACTGACAAGAACAGTAGCTCCTTTTCAGTACGATACACTGTACTTGCTGGGAACAAACGCGAGTGCTATTTGCACTGTATATGGCATTTGGAGCGCAACAGTGACTCTTCTTACCAGAAAACAACTCTTGCTCGTAGGACAAAAAACTACATGTGACTCAACTCCATTTAGGACTGGGAAACAAACGCTAGCTCGCCTTACATGAAACACACTCTGCTTTTGAGAAAAGAGCACTCTTCTACTCTACTGTTTTTCCTATGGGTCCAAACAGTGAGCTTGCTCAGAAAAAAAGAACTGTGCTTCCTACATACACGGGCCATATCTAGTTCAACTCTGCTTAGGAAACTGACAAGAACAGTAGCTCCTCTTCAGTCCAATACACTGTACTTGCTCGGAACAGACGCGAGTGCTATTTGCACTGTATATGACATTTGGAGCGCAACAGTGACTCTTCTTACCAGAAAACAACTCTTGCTCGTAGGACCAGAAACTGCATGTGATTCAACTCCATATAGGACTGGGAAACAAACGCTAGAGCCCCTTACAAGAAACACAATCTGCTTTTGAGAAAAGAGCACTCTACTACTCTACTGTGTTTCCTATAGGGCCAGAACAGTGAGCTTGCTCAGAACAAAAGAACTGTGCTTCCTACACACATGGCCATATCTAGTTGAACTCTGCTTAGGAACCTGACAAGAACAGTAGATCCTCTTCAGTCCAATACACTGTACATGCTATGAACAGACGCGTGTGCTATTTGCCCTGTGTATGACAATGGGAGCACAATAGTGACTCTTCTTACCAGAAAACAACTCTTGCTCGTAGGACCAGAAACTGCATGTGATACAACTCCACTTAGGACTGGGAAACAAACACTAACTCGCCTTACAAGAAACACACTCTGATTTAGAGAAAAAAGCACTCTTCTACTCTATTGTGTTTCCTAGGAGATCCGAACAGTGAACTTGCTCAGAACAAAAGAACTGTGCTTCCTACACACACGGCCATATCTAGTTCAATTCTGCTTAGGAACCTGACAAGAACAGTAGACCCTCTTCAGTCCAATACACTGTACTGCTGGGAACAGACAACAGTGCTATTTGTCCTGTGTATGGCAATGGCAGCGCAATAGTGACTCTTCTTACCATAAAACAACTCTTGCTCGTAGGACCAGAAACTGCATGTGATTCAACTCCATTTAGGACTGGGAAACAAACGCTAGCTCGCCTTACAAGAAACACACTCTGCTTTAGAGAAAAGAGCACTCTTCTACTCTACTGTGTTTCCTATAGGGCCAGAACAGTGAGCTTGCTCAGAACAAAAGAACTGTGCTTCCTACACACGCGGGACATATCTCGTTTACCTCTGCTTAGGAAACTGACAAGAACAGTAGCTCCTCTTCAGTCCGATACACTGTACTTGCTGGGTACAGACGTGAGTGCTATTTGCACTGTGTATGGCAATGGGAGCGCAATAGTGACTTTCCTTACCAGAAAACAACTCTTGGTCGTAGGACCAGAAACTGCATGTGCTTCAACTTCATTTAGGACTGGGAAACAAACGCTAGCTCGCCTTACAAGAAACACAATCTGCTTTTGAGAAAAGAGCACTCTTCTACTCTACTGTGTTTCCTATAGGGCCAGAACAGTGAGGTTGCTCAGAACAAAAGAACTGTGCTTCCTACACACACGGCCATAACTAGTTCAACTCTGCTGAGGAAACTGACAAGAACAGTAGCTCCTAATCAGTCCAATACACTGTACTTGAAGGGAACAGACGCGAGTACTATTTGCACTGTGTATGGCATTTGGAGTGCAATAGTGACTCTTCTTACCAGAAAACAACTCTTGATCGTAGGACCAAAAACTGCATGTGACTCAACTCCATTTAGGACTGGGAAACAAACGCTAGCTCACCTTACAAGAAAAACACTCTGCTTTAGAGAAAAGATCACTCTTCTACTCTACTGTGTTACCTATGGAGTCCAAACAGTGAGCTTGCTCAGAACAAAAGAACTGTGCTTCCTACACACACGGGCCATATCTCGTTCAACTCTTCTTAGGAAACTGACAAGAACAGTAGCTCCTATTCAGTCCAATACACTGTAATTGCTGGGAACAGACGCGAGTTCTTTTTGCAATGTGTATTGCAATTGGAGCACAATAGTGACTCGTCTTACCAGAAAAGAACTCTTGCTCGTAGGACAAAAAACTGCATGTGACTCAACTCCATTTAGGACTGGGAAACAAACGCTAGCTCGCCGTCCAAAAACACACTCTGCTTTTGAGAAAAGAGCACTCTTCTACTCTACTGTGTTTCCTATGTGTTCTGAACAGTGAGCTTGCTCAGAACAAAAAAACTCTGCTTCCTACACACACGGCCATATCTAGTTCAAGTCTGCTTAGGAAACTGACAAGAACAGTAGCTCCTATTCAGTATGATACACTGTACTTGCTGGGAACAGACGCGAGTGCTATTTGCACTGTATATGGCATTTGGAGCGCAACAGTGACTCTTCTTACCAGAAAACAACCCTTGCTCGTAGGAACAGAAACTGCATGGGATTCAACTCCATTTAGGACTGGGAAACAAACGCTAGCTTGCCTTACAAGAAACACACTCTGCTTTTGAGAAAAGAGCACAATTCTACTCTACTGTGTTTCCTATGGGGTCCGAACAGAGAGCTTGCTCAGAACAAAAGAACTGTGCTTCCTACACACACGGCCATATCTAGTTCAATTCTGCTTAGGAACCTCACAAGAACAGTAGATCCTCTTCAGTCCAATACACTGTACTTGCTGGGAACAGACGCCCGTGCTATTTGTCCTGTGTATGGCAATGGCAGCGCAATAGTGACTCTTCTTACCAGAAAACAACTCTTGCTCGTAGGACCAGAAACTGCATGTGATTCAACTCCATTTAGGACTGGGAAACAAACGCTAGCTCGCCTTACAAGAAACACAATCTGCTTTTGAGAAAAGAGCACTCTTCTACTCTACTGTGTTTCCTATAGGGCCAGAAAAGTGAGCTTTCTCAGAACAAAAGAACTGTGCTTCCTACACACGGGCCATATCTAGTTCAACTCTGCTTAGGAAACTGACAAGAACAGTAGCTCCTATTCAGTCCAATACACTGTACTTGCTGGGAACAGACGTGAGTGCTCTTTGCACTGTGTATTGCATTTGGAGCGCAATAGTGACTCTTCTTACCAGAAAACAACTCTTGCTCGTAGGACCAAAAACTGCATGTGACTCAACTCCATTTAGGACTGGGAAACAAACGCGAGCTTGCCTTACAAGAAACACACTCTGCTTTAGAGAAAGGAGCACTCTTCTACTCTACTGTGTTCCCTAAGGGGTCCGAACAGTGAGCTTGCTCAGAACAAAAAAACTGTGCTTCCTACACACACGGCCATATCTATTTCAAGTCTGATTAGGAACCTGACAAGAACAGTAGATCCTCTTTCGTCCAATACACTGTATTTGCTTGGAAAAGACGCCAGTGCTATTTGTTCTGTGTATGGCAATGGCAGCGCAATAGTGACTGTTCTTACCAGAAAACATCTCTTGCTTGTAGGACCAGAAACTCCATGTGATTCAACTCCCTTTAGGACTGGGAAACAAACGCTAGCTCGCCTTACAAGAAACACACTCTGCTTTTGAGAAAAGAGCACTCTTCTACTCTACTGTGTTTCCTATGGGGTCCAAACAGTGAGCTTGCTCAGAACAAAAGAACTGTGCTTCCTACACACGGACCATATCTATATCAAGTCTGCTTAGGAAACTGACAAGAACAGTAGCTCATCTTCAGTCCGATACACTGTACTTGCTGGGAACAGACGCGAGTGCTATTTGCACTGTATATGGCATTTGGAGCGCAACAGTGACTCTTCTTACCAGAAAACAACTCTTGCTCATAGGACCAAAAACTGCATGTGACTCAACTCCATTTAGGACTGGGAAACAAACTCGAGCTCGCCTTACAAGAAACACACTCTGCTTTTAAGAAAAGTGCACTCTTCTACTCTACTGTGTTTCCTATAGGGCCAGAACAGTGAGCTTGCTCAGAACATAAGAACTGTGCTTCCTACACACATGGCCATATCTAGTTCAAGTCTGATTAGGAACCTGACAAGAACAGTAGATCCTCTTCAGTCCAATACACTGTACTTGCTGGGAAAAGACGCCAGTGCTATTTGTCCTGTGTATGGCATTGGCAGTGCAATAGTGACTCTTCTTACCAGAAAACAGCTCTTGCTTGTAGGACCTGAAACTGCATGTGATTTAACTCCATTTAGGACTGGGAAACAAACGCTAGCTCGCCTTACAAGAAACACACTCTGCTTTTGAGAAAAGAGCACTCTTCTACACTACTGTGTCTATGGGGTCCAAACAGTGAGCTTGCGCATAACAAAGAACTGTGCTTCCTACACACGCCGGATATATCTCGATCAACTCTGCTTAGGAAACTGACAAGAACAGTAGCTTCTCTTCAGTCCGATACACTGTACTTTCTGGGAACAGACGGGAGTGCTATTTGCACTGTGTATGGCAATGGGAGCGCAATAGTGACTTTCCTTACCAGAAAACAACTCTTACTCACAGGACCAGAAACTGCATGTGATTCCACTCCATTTAAGACTGGGAAACAAACGCTAGCTCGCCTTACATGAAACACACTCTGCTTTTGAGAAAAGAGCACTCTTCTACTCTACTGTGTTTTCTATAGGGCCAGAACAGTGAGCTTGCTCAGAACAAAAGAACTTGCTTCCTACACACACGGCCATATTTAGTTCAACTCTGCTTAGGAAACTGACAAGAACAGTAGCTCCTATTCAGTCCAATACACTGTAATTGCTGGGAACAGACCCGAGTTCTTTTTGCACTGTGTATTGCAATTGGAGCACAATAGTGACTCGTCTTACCAGAAAACAACTCTTGCTCGTAGGACAAAAAACTGCATGTGACTCAAATCCATTTAGGACTGGGAAACAAATGCTAGCTCGCCTTCCAAAAACACACTCTGCTTTTGAGAAAAGAGCACTCTTCTACTCTACTGTGTTTCCTATGTGTTCTGAACAGTGAGCTTGCTCAGAACAAAAAAACTCTGCTTCCTACACACACGGCCATATCTAGTTCAAGTCTGCTTAGGAAACTGACAAGAACAGTAGCTCCTTTTCAGTACGATACACTGTACTTGCTGGGAACAAACGCGAGTGCTATTTGCACTGTATATGGCATTTGGAGCGCAACAGTGACTCTTCTTACCAGAAAACAACTCTTGCTCGTAGGACAAAAAACTACATGTGACTCAACTCCATTTAGGACTGGGAAACAAACGCTAGCTCGCCTTACATGAAACACACTCTGCTTTTGAGAAAAGAGCACTCTTCTACTCTACTGTTTTTCCTATGGGTCCAAACAGTGAGCTTGCTCAGAAAAAAAGAACTGTGCTTCCTACATACACGGGCCATATCTAGTTCAACTCTGCTTAGGAAACTGACAAGAACAGTAGCTCCTCTTCAGTCCAATACACTGTACTTGCTCGGAACAGACGCGAGTGCTATTTGCACTGTATATGACATTTGGAGCGCAACAGTGACTCTTCTTACCAGAAAACAACTCTTGCTCGTAGGACCAGAAACTGCATGTGATTCAACTCCATATAGGACTGGGAAACAAACGCTAGAGCCCCTTACAAGAAACACAATCTGCTTTTGAGAAAAGAGCACTCTACTACTCTACTGTGTTTCCTATAGGGCCAGAACAGTGAGCTTGCTCAGAACAAAAGAACTGTGCTTCCTACACACATGGCCATATCTAGTTGAACTCTGCTTAGGAACCTGACAAGAACAGTAGATCCTCTTCAGTCCAATACACTGTACATGCTATGAACAGACGCGTGTGCTATTTGCCCTGTGTATGACAATGGGAGCACAATAGTGACTCTTCTTACCAGAAAACAACTCTTGCTCGTAGGACCAGAAACTGCATGTGATACAACTCCACTTAGGACTGGGAAACAAACACTAACTCGCCTTACAAGAAACACACTCTGATTTAGAGAAAAAAGCACTCTTCTACTCTATTGTGTTTCCTAGGAGATCCGAACAGTGAACTTGCTCAGAACAAAAGAACTGTGCTTCCTACACACACGGCCATATCTAGTTCAATTCTGCTTAGGAACCTGACAAGAACAGTAGACCCTCTTCAGTCCAATACACTGTACTGCTGGGAACAGACAACAGTGCTATTTGTCCTGTGTATGGCAATGGCAGCGCAATAGTGACTCTTCTTACCATAAAACAACTCTTGCTCGTAGGACCAGAAACTGCATGTGATTCAACTCCATTTAGGACTGGGAAACAAACGCTAGCTCGCCTTACAAGAAACACACTCTGCTTTAGAGAAAAGAGCACTCTTCTACTCTACTGTGTTTCCTATAGGGCCAGAACAGTGAGCTTGCTCAGAACAAAAGAACTGTGCTTCCTACACACGCGGGACATATCTCGTTTACCTCTGCTTAGGAAACTGACAAGAACAGTAGCTCCTCTTCAGTCCGATACACTGTACTTGCTGGGTACAGACGTGAGTGCTATTTGCACTGTGTATGGCAATGGGAGCGCAATAGTGACTTTCCTTACCAGAAAACAACTCTTGGTCGTAGGACCAGAAACTGCATGTGATTCAACTTCATTTAGGACTGGGAAACAAACGCTAGCTCGCCTTACAAGAAACACAATCTGCTTTTGAGAAAAGAGCACTCTTCTACTCTACTGTGTTTCCTATAGGGCCAGAACAGTGAGCTTGCTCAGAACAAAAGAACTGTGCTTCCTACACACATGGCCATATCTAGTTCAACTCTGCTGAGGAAACTGACAAGAACAGTAGCTCCTAATCAGTCCAATACACTGTACTTGAAGGGAACAGACGCGAGTACTATTTGCACTGTGTATGGCATTTGGAGTGCAATAGTGACTCTTCTTACCAGAAAACAACTCTTGATCGTAGGACCAAAAACTGCATGTGACTCAACTCCATTTAGGACTGGGAAACAAACGTGAGCTCACCTTACAAGAAAAACACTCTGCTTTAGAAAAAAGAGCACTCTTCTACTCTACTGTGTTTCCTATGGGGTCCAAACAGTGAGCTTGCTCAGAACAAAAGAACTGTGCTTCCTACACACACGGGCCATATCTCGTTCAACTCTTCTTAGGAAACTGACAAGAACAGTAGCTCCTATTCAGTCCAATACACTGTAATTGCTGGGAACAGACGCGAGTTCTTTTTGCAATGTGTATTGCAATTGGAGCACAATAGTGACTCGTCTTTCCAGAAAAGAACTCTTGCTCGTAGGACAAAAAACTGCATGTGACTCAACTCCATTTAGGACTGGGAAACAAACGCTAGCTCGCCGTCCAAAAACACACTCTGCTTTTGAGAAAAGAGCACTCTTCTACTCTACTGTGTTTCCTATGTGTTCTGAACAGTGAGCTTGCTCAGAACAAAAAAACTCTGCTTCCTACACACACGGCCATATCTAGTTCAAGTCTGCTTAGGAAACTGACAAGAACAGTAGCTCCTATTCAGTATGATACACTGTACTTGCTGGGAACAGACGCGAGTGCTATTTGCACTGTATATGGCATTTGGAGCACAACAGTACTCTTCTTACCAGAAAACAACTCTTGCTCGTAGGACAAAAAACTGCATGTGACTCAACTCCATTTAGGACTGGGAAACAAACGCTAGCTCGCCTTACATGAAACACACTCTGCTTTTGAGAAAAGAGCACTCTTCTACTCTACTGTTTTTCCTATGGGGTCCAAACAGTGAGCTTGCTCAGAAAAAAAGAACTGTGCTTCCTACATACACGGGCCATATCTAGTTCAACTCTGCTTAGGAAACTGACAAGAACAGTAGCTCCTCTTCAGTCCAATACACTGTACTTGCTCGGAACAGACGCGAGTGCTATTTGCACTGTATATGACATTTGGAGCGCAACAGTGACTCTTCTTACCAGAAAACAACTCTTGCTCGTAGGACCAGAAACTGCATGTGATTCAACTCCATATAGGACTGGGAAACAAACGCTAGAGCCCCTTACAAGAAACACAATCTGCTTTTGAGAAAAGAGCACTCTACTACTCTACTGTGTTTCCTATAGGGCCAGAACAGTGAGCTTGCTCAGAACAAAAGAACTGTGCTTCCTACACACACGGCCATATCTAGTTGAACTCTGCTTAGGAACCTGACAAGAACAGTAGATCCTCTTCAGTCCAATACACTGTACATGCTATGAACAGACGCATGTGCTATTTGCCCTGTGTATGACAATGGGAGCACAATAGTGACTCTTCTTACCAGAAAACAACTCTTGCTCGTAGGACCAGAAACTGCATGTGATACAACTCCACTTAGGACTGGGAAACAAACACTAACTCGCCTTACAAGAAACACACTCTGATTTAGAGAAAAAAGCACTCTTCTACTCTATTGTGTTTCCTAGGAGATCCGAACAGTGAACTTGCTCAGAACAAAAGAACTGTGCTTCCTACACACACGGCCATATCTAGTTCAATTCTGCTTAGGAACCTGACAAGAACAGTAGACCCTCTTCAGTCCAATACACTGTACTGCTGGGAACAGACAACAGTGCTATTTGTCCTGTGTATGGCAATGGCAGCGCAATAGTGACTCTTCTTACCATAAAACAACTCTTGCTCGTAGGACCAGAAACTGCATGTGATTCAACTCCATTTAGGACTGGGAAACAAACGCTAGCTCGCCTTACAAGAAACACACTCTGCTTTAGAGAAAAGAGCACTCTTCTACTCTACTGTGTTTCCTATAGGGCCAGAACAGTGAGCTTGCTCAGAACAAAAGAACTGTGCTTCCTACACACGCGGGACATATCTCGTTTACCTCTGCTTAGGAAACTGACAAGAACAGTAGCTCCTCTTCAGTCCGATACACTGTACTTGCTGGGTACAGACGTGAGTGCTATTTGCACTGTGTATGGCAATGGGAGCGCAATAGTGACTTTCCTTACCAGAAAACAACTCTTGGTCGTAGGACCAGAAACTGCATGTGCTTCAACTTCATTTAGGACTGGGAAACAAACGCTAGCTCGCCTTACAAGAAACACAATCTGCTTTTGAGAAAAGAGCACTCTTCTACTCTACTGTGTTTCCTATAGGGCCAGAACAGTGAGGTTGCTCAGAACAAAAGAACTGTGCTTCCTACACACACGGCCATATCTAGTTCAACTCTGCTGAGGAAACTGACAAGAACAGTAGCTCCTAATCAGTCCAATACACTGTACTTGAAGGGAACAGACGCGAGTACTATTTGCACTGTGTATGGCATTTGGAGTGCAATAGTGACTCTTCTTACCAGAAAACAACTCTTGATCGTAGGACCAAAAACTGCATGTGACTCAACTCCATTTAGGACTGGGAAACAAACGCTAGCTCACCTTACAAGAAAAACACTCTGCTTTAGAGAAAAGATCACTCTTCTACTCTACTGTGTTACCTATGGGGTCCAAACAGTGAGCTTGCTCAGAACAAAAGAACTGTGCTTCCTACACACACGGGCCATATCTCGTTCAACTCTTCTTAGGAAACTGACAAGAACAGTAGCTCCTATTCAGTCCAATACACTGTAATTGCTGGGAACAGACGCGAGTTCTTTTTGCAATGTGTATTGCAATTGGAGCACAATAGTGAATCGTCTTTCCAGAAAAGAACTCTTGCTCGTAGGACAAAAAACTGCATGTGACTCAACTCCATTTAGGACTGGGAAACAAACGCTAGCTCGCCGTCCAAAAACACACTCTGCTTTTGAGAAAAGAGCACTCTTCTACTCTACTGTGTTTCCTATGTGTTCTGAACAGTGAGCTTGCTCAGAACAAAAAAACTCTGCTTCCTACACACACGGCCATATCTAGTTCAAGTCTGCTTAGGAAACTGACAAGAACAGTAGCTCCTATTCAGTATGATACACTGTACTTGCTGGGAACAGACGCGAGTGCTATTTGCACTGTATATGGCATTTGGAGCACAACAGTACTCTTCTTACCAGAAAACAACTCTTGCTCGTAGGACAAAAAACTGCATGTGACTCAACTCCATTTAGGACTGGGAAACAAACGCTAGCTCGCCTTACATGAAACACACTCTGCTTTTGAGAAAAGAGCACTCTTCTACTCTACTGTTTTTCCTATGGGGTCCAAACAGTGAGCTTGCTCAGAAAAAAAGAACTGTGCTTCCTACATACACGGGCCATATCTAGTTCAACTTTGCTTAGGAAACTGACAAGAACAGTAGCTCCTCTTCAGTCCAATACACTGTACTTGCTCGGAACAGACGCGAGTGCTATTTGCACTGTATATGACATTTGGAGCGCAACAGTGACTCTTCTTACCAGAAAACAACTCTTGCTCGTAGGACCAGAAACTGCATGTGATTCAACTCCATATAGGACTGGGAAACAAACGCTAGAGCCCCTTACAAGAAACACAATCTGCTTTTGAGAAAAGAGCACTCTACTACTCTACTGTGTTTCCTATAGGGCCAGAACAGTGAGCTTGCTCAGAACAAAAGAACTGTGCTTCCTACACACACGGCCATATCTAGTTGAACTCTGCTTAGGAACCTGACAAGAACAGTAGATCCTCTTCAGTCCAATACACTGTACATGCTATGAACAGACGCATGTGCTATTTGCCCTGTGTATGACAATGGGAGCACAATAGTGACTCTTCTTACCAGAAAACAACTCTTGCTCGTAGGACCAGAAACTGCATGTGATACAACTCCACTTAGGACTGGGAAACAAACACTAAATCGCCTTACAAGAAACACACTCTGATTTAGAGAAAAAAGCACTCTTCTACTCTATTGTGTTTCCTAGGAGGTCCGAACAGTGAACTTGCTCAGAACAAAAGAACTGTGCTTCCTACACACACGGCCATATCTAGTTCAATTCTGCTTAGGAACCTGACAAGAACAGTAGACCCTCTTCAGTCCAATACACTGTACTGCTGGGAACAGACAACAGTGCTATTTGTCCTGTGTATGGCAATGGCAGCGCAATAGTGACTCTTCTTACCATAAAACAACTCTTGCTCGTAGGACCAGAAACTGCATGTGATTCAACTCCATTTAGGACTGGGAAACAAACGCTAGCTCGCCTTACAAGAAACACACTCTGCTTTAGAGAAAAGAGCACTCTTCTACTCTACTGTGTTTCCTATAGGGCCAGAACAGTGAGCTTGTTCAGAACAAAAGAACTGTGCTTCCTACACACGCGGGACATATCTCGTTTACCTCTGCTTAGGAAACTGACAAGAACAGTAGCTCCTCTTCAGTCCGATACACTGTACTTGCTGGGTACAGACGTGAGTGCTATTTGCACTGTGTATGGCAATGGGAGCGCAATAGTGACTTTCCTTACCAGAAAACAACTCTTGGTCGTAGGACCAGAAACTGCATGTGCTTCAACTTCATTTAGGACTGGGAAACAAACGCTAGCTCGCCTTACAAGAAACACAATCTGCTTTTGAGAAAAGAGCACTCTTCTACTCTACTGTGTTTCCTATAGGGCCAGAACAGTGAGGTTGCTCAGAACAAAAGAACTGTGCTTCCTACACACACGGCCATATCTAGTTCAACTCTGCTGAGGAAACTGACAAGAACAGTAGCTCCTAATCAGTCCAATACACTGTACTTGAAGGGAACAGACGCGAGTACTATTTGCACTGTGTATGGCATTTGGAGTGCAATAGTGACTCTTCTTACCAGAAAACAACTCTTGATCGTAGGACCAAAAACTGCATGTGACTCAACTCCATTTAGGACTGGGAAACAAACGCTAGCTCACCTTACAAGAAAAACACTCTGCTTTAGAGAAAAGATCACTCTTCTACTCTACTGTGTTACCTATGGGGTCCAAACAGTGAGCTTGCTCAGAACAAAAGAACTGTGCTTCCTACACACACGGGCCATATCTCGTTCAACTCTTCTTAGGAAACTGACAAGAACAGTAGCTCCTATTCAGTCCAATACACTGTAATTGCTGGGAACAGACGCGAGTTCTTTTTGCAATGTGTATTGCAATTGGAGCACAATAGTGACTCGTCTTACCAGAAAAGAACTCTTGCTCGTAGGACAAAAAACTGCATGTGACTCAACTCCATTTAGGACTGGGAAACAAACGCTAGCTCGCCGTCCAAAAACACACTCTGCTTTTGAGAAAAGAGCACTCTTCTACTCTACTGTGTTTCCTATGTGTTCTGAACAGTGAGCTTGCTCAGAACAAAAAAACTCTGCTTCCTACACACACGGCCATATCTAGTTCAAGTCTGCTTAGGAAACTGACAAGAACAGTAGCTCCTATTCAGTATGATACACTGTACTTGCTGGGAACAGACGCGAGTGCTATTTGCACTGTATATGGCATTTGGAGCGCAACAGTGACTCTTCTTACCAGAAAACAACTCTTGCTCGTAGGACAAAAAACTGCATGTGACTCAACTCCATTTAGGACTGGGAAACAAACGCTAGCTCGCCTTACATGAAACACACTCTGCTTTTGAGAAAAGAGCACTCTTCTACTCTACTGTTTTTCCTATGGGGTCCAAACAGTGAGCTTGCTCAGAAAAAAAGAACTGTGCTTCCTACATACACGGGCCATATCTAGTTCAACCCTTCTTAGGAAACTGACAAGAACAGTAGCTCCTCTTCAGTCCAATACACTGTACTTGCTCGGAACAGACGCGAGTGCTATTTGCACTGTATATGACATTTGGAGCGCAACAGTGACTCTTCTTACCAGAAAACAACTCTTGCTCGTAGGACCAGAAACTGCATGTGATTCAACTCCATATAGGACTGGGAAACAAACGCTAGAGCCCCTTACAAGAAACACAATCTGCTTTTGAGAAAAGAGCACTCTACTACTCTACTGTGTTTCCTATAGGGCCAGAACAGTGAGCTTGCTCAGAACAAAAGAACTGTGCTTCCTACACACACGGCCATATCTAGTTGAACTCTGCTTAGGAACCTGACAAGAACAGTAGATCCTCTTCAGTCCAATACACTGTACATGCTATGAACAGACGCGTGTGCTACTTGCCCTGTGTATGACAATGGGAGCACAATAGTGACTCTTCTTACCAGAAAACAACTCTTGCTCGTAGGACCAGAAACTGCATGTGATACAACTCCACTTAGGACTGGGAAACAAACACTAACTCGCCTTACAAGAAACACACTCTGCTTTAGAGAAAAGAGCACTCTTCTACTCTACTGTGTTTCCTATAGGGCCAGAACAGTGAGCTTGCTCAGAACAAAAGAACTGTGCTTCCTACACACGGGACATATCTCGTTCACCTCTGCTTAGGAAACTGACAAGAACAGTAGCTCCTCTTCAGTCCGATACACTGTGCTTGCTGGGTACAGACGTGAGTGCTATTTGCACTGTGTATGGCAATGGGAGCGCAATAGTGACTTTCCTTACCAGAAAACAACTCTTGGTCGTAGGACCAGTAACTGCATGTGATTCAACTTCATTTAGGACTGGGAAACAAACGCTAGCTCGCCTTACAAGAAACACAATCTGCTTTTGAGAAAAGAGCACTCTTCTACTCTACTGTGTTTCCTATAGGGCCAGAACAGTGAGCTTGCTCAGAACAAAAGAACTGTGCTTCCTACACACACAGCCATATCTAGTTCAACTCTGCTGAGGAAACTGACAAGAACAGTAGCTCCTAATCAGTCCAATACACTGTACTTGAAGGGAACAGACGCGAGTACTATTTGCACTGTGTATGGCATTTGGAGTGCAATAGTGACTCTTCTTACCAGAAAACAACTCTTGATCGTAGGACCAAAAACTGCATGTGACTCAACTCCATTTAGGACTGGGAAACAAACGCGAGCTCACCTTACAAGAAAAACACTCTGCTTTAGAGAAAAGAGCACTCTTCTACTCTACTGTGTTTCCTATGGGGTCCAAACAGTGAGCTTGCTCAGAACAAAAGAACTGTGCTTCCTACACACACGGGCCATATCTCGTTCAACTCTTCTTAGGAAACTGACAAGAACAGTAGCTCCTATTCAGTCCAATATACTGTACTTGCTGGGAACAGACGCGAGTTCTATTAGCACTGCGAATGGCAATTGGAGCACAATAGTGACTCGTCTTACCAGAAAACAACTCTTGCTCGTAGGACAAAAAACTGCATGTGACTCAACTCCATTTAGTACTGGGAAACAAACTCTAGCTCGCCTTCCAAGAAACACACTCTGCTTTTGAGAAAAGAGCACTCTTCTACTCTACTGTTTCCAATGTGTTCCGAACAGTGAGCTTGCTCATAACAAAAAAACTGTGCTTCCAACAAACACGGCCATATCTAGTTCAAGTCTGCTTAGGAACCTGACAAGAACAGTACATCCTCTTCAATCCGATACACTTTACTTGCTCGGAACATACGGGAGGGCTATTTGCACTGTGTATGGCAATGGGAGCGCAATAGTGACTTTCCTTACCAGAAAACATCTCTTGCTCGTAGGACTAGAAACTGCATGTGATTCAACTTCATTTAGGACTGGGAAACAAACGCTAGCTCGCCTTACAGGAAACACAATCTGCTTTGAGAAAAGAGCACTCTTCTACTCTACTGTGTTTCCTATAGGGCCAGAACAGTGAGCTTGCTCAGAACAAAAGAACTGTGCTTCCTACACACACGGCCATATCTAGTTCAACTCTGCTGAGGAAACTGACAAGAACAGTAGCTCCTAATCAGTCCAATACACTGTACTTGAAGGGAACAGACGCGAGTACTATTTGCACTGTGTATGGCATTTGGAGTGCAATAGTGACTCTTCTTACCAGAAAACAACTCTTGATCATAGGACCAAAAACTGCATGTGACTCAACTCCATTTAGGACTGGGAAACAAACGCGAGCTCACCTTACAAGAAAAACACTCTGCTTTAGAGAAAAGAGCACTCTTCTACTCTACTGTGTTTCCTATGGGGTCCAAACAGTGAGCTTGCTCAGAACAAAAGAACTGTGCTTCCTACACACACGGGCCATATCTCGTTCAACTCTTCTTAGGAAACTGAGAAGAACAGTAGCTCCTATTCAGTCCAATACACTGTACTTGCTGGGAACAGACGCGAGTTGTATTTGCACTGCGAATGGCAATTGGAGCACAATAGTGACTCGTCTTACCAGAAAACAACTCTTGCTCGTAGGACAAAAAACTGCATGTGACTCAACTCCATTTAGTACTGGGAAACAAACACTAGCTCGCCTTCCAAGAAACACACTCTGCTTTTGAGAAAAGAGCACTCTTCTACTCTACTGTTTCCAATGTGTTCCGAACAGTGAGCTTGCTCATAACAAAAAAACTGTGCTTCCAACAAACACGGCCATATCTACTTCAAGTCTGCTTAGGAACCTGACAAGAACAGTAGATCCTCTTCTATCCGATACACTGTATTTGCTCGGAACAGACGGGAGGGCTATTTGCACTGTGTATGGAAATGGGAGCGCAATAATGACTTCCTTACCAGAAAACAACTCTTGCTCGTAGGACCAGAAACTGCATGTGATTCAACTCCATTTAGGACTGGGAAACAAATGCTAGCTCGCCTTACATGAAACACACTCTGCTTTTGAGAAAAGAGCACTCTTCTACACTACTGTGTTTCCTATGGGGTCTAAACAGTGAGCTTGCTCAGAACAAAAGAACTGTGCTTCCTACACACACGGGCCATATCTAGTTCAACTCTGCTTAGGAAACTGACAAGAACAGTAGCTCCTCTTCAGTCCAATACACTGTACTTGCTCGGAACAGACGCGAGTGTTATTTGCACTGTGTATGGCAATTGGAGCACAATAGTGACTCGTCTAACCAGAAAACAACTCTTGCTCATAGGACAAAAAACTGCATGTGACTCAACTCCATTTAAGACTGGGAAACAAACGCTAGCTCGCCTTCCAAAAACACACTCTGCTTTTGAGAAAAGAGCACTCTTCTACTCTACTGTGTTTCCTATGTGCTTTGAACAGTGAGCTTGCTCAGAACAAAAAAACTGTGCTTCCTACACACACGGCCATATCTAGTTCAAGTCTGCTTAGGAATCTGACAAGAACAGTAGCTCCTATTCAGTCTGATACACTGTACTTGCTGGGAACAGACGCGAGTGCTATTTGCACTGTATATGGCATTTGGAGCGCAACAGTGACTCTTCTTACCAGAAAACAACTCTTGCTCATAGGACAAAAAACTGCATGTGACTCAACTCCATTTAGGACTTGGAAACAAACGCGAGCTCGCCTTACAAGAAACACACTCTGCTTTTAAGAAAAGTGCACTCTTCTACTCTACTGTGTTTCCTATAGGGCCAGAACAGTGAGTTTGCTCAGAACATAAGAACTGTGCTTCCTACACACACGGGCCATATCTAGTTCAACTCTGCTTAGGAAACTGACAAGAACAGTAGCTCCTTTTCAGTCTGATACACTGTACTTGCTGGGAACAGACGCATGTGCTATTTGCACTGTGTATGGCAATGGGAGCGCTATAGTGACTTTCCTTACCAGAAAACAACTCTTGCTCATAGGACCAGAAACTGTATGTGATTCCACTCAATTTAGGACTGGGAAACAAACGCTAGCTCGCCTTACAAGAAACACACTCTGCGTTAGAGAAAAGAGCACTCTTCTACTCTACTGTGTTTCCTATGGGGTCCAAACAGTGAGGTGCTCAGAACAAAAGAACTGTGCTTCCTACACACACGGGCCATATCTAGTTCAACTCTGCTTAGGAAACTGACAAGAACAGTAGCTCCTCTTCAGTCCAATACACTGTACTTGCTCGGAACAGACGCGAGTGCTATTTGCACTGTGTATGGCAATTGGAGCACAATAGTGACTCGTCTTACCAGAAAACAACTCTTGCTCGTAAGACAAAAAACTGCATGTGACTCACTCCATTTAGGACTGGCAAACAAACACTAGCTCGCCTTCCAAGAAACACACTCTGCTTTTGAGAAAAAAGCACTCTTCTACTCTATTGTGTTTCCTAGGAGGTCCGAACAGTGAACTTGCTCAGAACAAAAGAACTGTGCTTCCTGCACACACGGCCATATCTAGTTCAATTCTGCTTAGGAACCTGACAAGAACAGTAGACCCTCTTCAGTCCAATACACTGTACTGCTGGGAACAGACAACAGTGCTATTTGTCCTGTGTATGGCAATGGCAGCGCAATAGTGACTCTTCTTACCATAAAACAACTCTTGCTCGTAGGACCAGAAACTGCATGTGATTCAACTCCATATAGGACTGGGAAACAAACGCTAGCTCGCCTTACAAGAAACACACTCTGCTTTTGAGAAAAGAGCACTCTTCTACTCTACTGTGTTTCCTATGGGGTCCGAACAGTGAGCTTGTTCAGAACAAAAGAACTGTGCTTCCTGCACACCCGTCCATATCTAGTTCATTTCTGCTTAGGAACCTGACAAGAACAGTAGATCCTATTCAGTCAAATACACTGTACTTGCTGGGAACAGACGCATGTGCTATTGGTCCTGTGTATGGCAATGGCAGCGCAATAGTGACTCTTCTTACCAGAAAACAACTCTTGCTCGTAGGACCAGAAACTGCATGTGATTCCACTCCATTTAGGACTGGGAAACAAAAGCTAGCTTGCCTTACAAGAAACACACTCTGCTTTAGAGAAAAGAGCACTCTTCTACTCTACTGTTTTTCCTATGGGGTCCCAACAGTGAGCTTGCTCAGAACAAAAGAACTGTGCTTCCTACACACACGGACCATATGTAGTTCAACTCTGCTTAGGAAACTGACAAGAACAGTAGCTCCTCTTCAGTCCAATACACTGTACTTGCTGGGAACAGACGCGAGTGCTAATTGCACTGTGTATGGCAATGAGAACGCAATAGTGACTTTCCTTACCAGAAAACAACTCTTGCTCATAGGACAACAAACTGCATGTGATTCAACGCCATTTAGGACTGGGAAACAAATGCTAGCTCGCCTTACAAAAACGCACTCTGCTTTTGCAAAAAGAGCACTCTTCTACTCTACTGTGTTTCCTATAGGGCCAGAACAGTGAGCTTGCTCAGAACAAATGAACTGTGCTTCCTAGACACACGGGCCATATCTAGTTCAACTCTGCTTAGGAACCTGACAAGAACAGTAACTCCTCTTCAGTCCAATACACTGTAATTACTGGGAACAGACGGGAGTGCTATTTGCACTGTATATGGCAATGGGAGCACAATAGTGACTTTCCTTACCAGAAAACAACTCTTGCTCATAGGACCAGAAACTGCATGAATTCAACTTCATTTAGGACTGGGAAACAAACGCTAGCTTGCCTTACAAAAAACACACTCTGCTTTTGAGAAAAGAGCACTCTTCTACTCTACTGTATTTCCTATTGGGTCGGAACAGTGAGCTTGCTCAGAACAAAAGAACTGTGCTTCCTACACACACAGCCATATCTAGTTCAATTCTGCTTAGGAACCTGACAAGAAGAGTAGATCCTCTTCAGTCCAATACACTGTACTTGCTGCGAACAGACGCCAGTGCTTTTTGTCCTGTGTATGGCAATGGCAGCGCCATAGTATCTCTTCTAACCAGAAAACAACTCTTGCTCGTAGTATCAGAAACTGCATGGGTATCAACTCCATTTAGGTCTGGGAAACAAACGCTAGCTTGCCTTACAAGACACACTCTCTGCTTTAGAGAAAAGAGCACTCTTCTACTCTACTGTGTTTCCTACAGGGCCAGAACAGTGACCTTGCTCAGAACAAAAGAAATGTGCTTCATATACACGGGCCATATCTAGTTCAACTCTGCTTAGGAAACTGACAAGAACAGTAGCTCCTATTCAGTCCAATACACTGTACTTGCTGGGAACAGACACGAGTGCTATTTGCACTGTGTATGGCATTTGGAGCGTAATAGTGACTCTTCTTACCAGAAAACAACTCTTGCTCGTAGTACCAAAACTGCCTGTGACTCAACTCCATTTAGGACTGGGAAACAAACGCGAGCTCGCCTTACAAGAAACACACTCTGCTTTAGAGAAATGAGCACTCTTCTACTCTACTGTGTTTCCTATAGGGCCAGAACAGTGAGCTTGCTCAGAACATAATAACTGTGCTTCCTAGACACACGGGCCATATCTAGTTCAACTCTGCTTAGGAAACTGAGAAGAACAGTAGCTCCTCTTCACTCCAATACACTGTACTTGCTGGGAACAGACGCGAGTGCTATTTGCACTGTGTATGGCAATGGGAGCACAATGTGACTTTCCTTACCAGAAAAAAACTCTTGTTCGTAGGACCAGAAACTGCATGTGATTCAACTCCATTTAGGACTAGGAAACAAACGCTAGCTCGCCGTACAAGAAACACACTCTGCTTTAGATAAAAGAGCACTCTTCTACTCTACTGTGTTTCTTATGGGGTCCGAACAGTGAGCTTGCTCAGAAAAAAAGAACTGTGCTTCCTACACACACGGCCATATCTACTTCAATTCTGCTTAGGAACCTGACAAGAACAGTAGATCCTATTCAGTCCAATACACTGTACTTGCTGGGAACAGACGCCAGTGCTATTTGTCCTGTGTATGGCAATGGCAGCGCAATAGTGACTCTTCTTACCAGAAAACAACTCTTGCTCGTGGACCAGAAACTGCATGTGATTCTACTCCATTTAGAACTGGTATACAAACGTAGCTCGCCTTACAAGAAACACACTCTGCTTTAGAGGAAAGAGCACTCTTCTACTCTACTGTGTTTCCTATGGGGTCCAAACAGTGAGTTTGCTCAGAACATAATAACTGTGCTTCCTAGACACATGGGCCATATCTAGTTCAACTCTGCTTAGGAAACTAAGAAGAACAGTAGCTCCTCTTCACTTCAATACACTGTACTTGCTGGGAACAGACGCGAGTGCTATATGCACTGTGTATGGCAATGGGAGCACAATGTGACTTTCCTTACCAGAAAACAACTCTTGTTCGTAGGACCAGAAACTGCATGTAATTCAACTCCATTTAGGACTAGGAAACAAACGCTAGCTTGCCTTACAAGAAACACACTCTGCTTTAGATAAAAGAGCACTCATCTACTCTACTGTGTTTCCTATAGGGCCAGAACAGTGAGCTTGCTCAGAACATAGGAAATGTGCTTCCTACACACACGGGCCTTATCTAGTTCAACTCTGCTTAGGAAACTGACAAGAACAGTAGCTCCTCTTCAGTCCGATACACTGTAATTCCTGGGAACAGACGCCAGTGCTATTTGTACTGTGTATGGCAATGGGAGCGCAATAGTGTCTTTCCTTACCAGAAAACAACTCTTGCTCATAGGACCAGAAACTGCATGTGATTCAACTCCATTTAGGACTGGGAAACAAACGCTAGCTCGCCTTACAAGAAACACACTCTGCTTTTGAGTAAAGAGCACTCTTCTACTCTACTGTGTTTCCTATAGGGCCAGAACAGTGAGCTTGCTCAGAACAAAAGAACTGTGCTTCCTACACACACGGCCATATCTAGTTCAATTCTGCTTAGGAACCTGACAAGAACAGTAGATCCTATTCAGTCCAATACACTGTACTTGCTGGGAACAGACGCATGTGCTATTGGTCCTGTGTATGGCAATGGGAGCGCAATAGTGACTATGCTTACCATAAAACAACTCATGATCGTACGACCAGAAACTGCATGTGATTCAACTCCATTTAGGACTGGGATACAAACGCTAGCTCGCCTTACAAGAAACACACTCTGCTTTAGAGGAAAGAGCACTCTTCTACTCTACTGTGTTTCCTATGGGGTCCAAACAGTGAGCTTGCTCAGAACAAAAGGACTGTGCTTCCTACACACACGGAGCATATCTAGTTCATCTCTGCTTAGGAAACTGACAAGAAAAGTAGCTCCTCTTCAGTCCAATACACTGTACTTGCTGGGAACAGACGCGAGTGCTATTTGCACTGTGTATGGCATTTGGAGCGCAATAGTGACTCTTCTTACCAGAACACAAGTCTTGCTGGTAGTACCAAAAACTGCCTGTGACTCAACTCCATTTAGGACTGGGAAACAAACGCGAGCTCGCCTTACAAGAAACACACTCTGCTTTAGAGAAAAGAGCACTCATCTACTCTACTGTGTTTTCTATAGGGCCAGAACATTGAGCTTGCTCAGACCATAATAACTGTGCTTCCTAGACACACGGGCCATATCTAGTTCAACTCTGCTTAGCAAACTGAGAAGAACAGTAGCTCCTCTTCACTCCAATACACTGTACTTGCTGGGAACAGACGCGAGTGCTATTTGCACTGTGTATGGCAATGGGAGCACAATAGTGACTTTCCTTACCAGAAAACAACTCTTGCTCTTAGGACCAGAAACTGCATGGGATTCAACTCCATTTAGGACTGGGAAACAAAAGCTAGCTCTCCTTACAAGAAACACACTCTGCTTTAGAGAAAAGAGCACTCTTCTATTCTACTGTGTTTCCTATGGGGTCCAAACAGTGAGCTTGCTCAGAAAAAAAGAACTGTGCTGCCTACATACACGGCCATATCTAGTTCAATTCTGCTTAGGAACCTGACAAGAACAGTAGATCCTCTTCAGTCCAATACACTGTACTTGCTGCGATCAGACTCCAGTGATATTTGCACTGTGTATGGCAATGAGAACGCAATAGTGACTTTCCTTACCAGAAAACAACTCTTGCTCGTAGGAATAGAAACTGCATGTGATTCAATGCCATTTAGGACTGGGATACAAATGCTAGCTTGCCTTACAAAAACACACTCTGCTTTTGCGAAAAGAGCACTCTTCTACTCTACTGTGTTTCCTATAGGGCAAGAACAGTGAGCTTGCTCAGATCAAATGAACTGTGCTTCCTACACACACAGATAATATCTAGTTCAACTCTGCATACGAAACTGACAAGAACAGTAGCTCCTCTTCAGTCCAATACACTGTACTTGCTGGGAACAGACGCGAGTGCTATTTGCACTGTGTATGGCAATGAGAACACAATAGTGACTTTCCTTACCAGAAAACAACTCTTGCTCGTAGGACCCTAAACTGCATGTGATTCAATGCCATTTAGGACTGGGAAACAAATGCTAGCTCGCCATACAAGAAAAACACTCTGCTTTAGAGAAAAGAGCACTCTTCTAATCCACTGTGTTTCCTAGGGGTCCAAACAGTGAGCTTGCTCAGAACAAAAGAACTGTGCTTCCTACACACACGGACCATATCTAGTTCAACTCTGCTTAGGAAACTGACAAGAACAGTAGCTCCTCTTCAGTCCGATACACTGTAATTGCTGGGAACAGATGCGAGTGCTATTTGCACTGTGTATGGCAATGGGAGCACAATAGTGACTTTCCTTACCAGAAAACAACTCTTGTTCGTAGGACCAGAAACTGCATGTGATTCAACTCCATTTAGGACTAGGAAACAAATGCTAGCTCGCCTTACAAAAACCACTCTGCTTTTGAGAAAAGAGCACTCTTCCACTCTACTGTGTTTCCTATAGGGCCAGAACAGTGAGCTTGCTCAGAACAAATGAACTGTGCTTCCTAGACACACGGGCCATATCTAGTTCAACTCTGCTTAGGAACCTGACAAGAACAGTAACTCCTCTTCAGTCCAATACACTGTAATTGCTGGGAACAGACGGGAGTGCTATTTGCACTGTATATGGCAATGGGAGCGCAATAGTGACTTTCCTTACCAGAAAACAACTCTTGCTCATAGGACCAGAAACTGCATGTATTCAACTTCATTTAGGACTGGGAAACAAACGCTAGCTTGCCTTACAAAAAACACACTCTGCTTTTGAGAAAAGAGCACTCTTCTACTCTACTGTATTTCCTATTGGGTCCGAACAGTGAGCTTGCTCAGAACAAAAGAACTGTGCTTCCAACACACGGCCATATCTAGTTCAATTCTGCTTAGGAACCTGACAAGAACAGTAGATCCTCTTCAGTCCAATACACTGTACTTGCTGCGAACAGACGCCAGTGCTTTTTGTCCTGTGTATGGCAATGGCAGCGCCATAGTATCTCTTCTAACCAGAAAACAACTCTTGCTCGTAGTATCAGAAACTGCATGGGATTCAACTCCATTTAGGACTGGGAAAGGAACGCTAGCTCGCCTTACAAGAAAGACAATCTGCTTTAGAGAAAAGAGCACTTTTCTACTCTACTGTGTTTCCTATAGGGCCAGAACAGTGAGCTTGCTCAGAACAAAAGAACTGTGCTTCCTACACACACTGTCCATATCTAGTTCAACTCTGCTTAGGAAACTTACAAGAACAGTAGCTCCTCTTCAGTCCAATACACGGTACTTGCGGGGAACAGACGCGAGTGCTATTTGCACTGTGCATGGCTATTGGAGCACAATAGTGACTCGTCTTACCAGAAAACTACTCTTGCTCGTAGGACAAAAAACTGCATGTGACTCAACTCCATTAAGGACTGGGAACCAAAAGCTAGCTCGCCTTCCAAGAAACACACTCTGCTTTTGAGAAAAGAGCACTCTTCTACTCTACTCTGTTGCCTATGGGTTCCAAACAGTGAGCTTGCTCAGAACCAAAAAAAACTGTGCTTTCTACACACGGCCATATCTAGTTCAAGTCTGCTTAGGTACCTGACAAGAACAGTAGATACTCTTCGAACCAATACACTGTACTTGCGGGGAAAAGACGCCAGTGTTATTTGTCCTGTGTATGGCAATGGCAGCGCAATAGTGACTCTTCTTACCAGAACACAACTCTTGCTCCAAGGACCAGAAACTGCATGTGATTCAACTCCATTTAGGACTGGGAATCAAACACTAGCTCGCCTTAAAAGAAACACACTCTGCTTTTGTGAAAAGAGCACCCTTCTACTCTACTGTGTTTCCTATGGGGTCCAAACAGTGAGCTTGCTCAGAACAAAAAACTGTGTTTCCAACACACGGGCCATATCTCGTTCAACTCTGCTTAGGAACCTGACAAGAACAGTAGCTCCTCTTCAGTCTGATACACTGTAATTGCTGGGAACAAACGCGAGTGCTATTTGTACTGTGTATGGCAAATGGAGCGCAATTGCGACTTTCCTTACCAGAAAACAACTCTTGCTCGTAGGACCAGAAACTGCATGTGATTCAACTCCATTTAGGACTGTGAAACAAACGCTAGATTGCCTTACAAAAAACACACTCTGCTTTTGAGAAAAGAGCACTCTTCTACTCTATTGTGTTTCCTATGGGGTCCGAACAGTGAGCTTGCTCAGAACAAAAGAACTGTGCTTCCTACACACACGGACATATCTAGTTCAATTCTGCTTAGGAACCTGACAAGAGCAGTAGATGCTCTTCATTCCAATACACTGTACTTGCTGCGAACAGACGCCAGTGCTATTTGTCCTGTGTATGGCAATGGCAGCGCATTAGTGACTCTTCTTACCATAAAACAACTCTTGCTCGTAGGACTAGAAACTGCATGGGATTCAACTCCATTTAGGACTGGGAAACAAACGCTAGCTTGCCTTACAAGAAACACACTCTGCTTTAGAGAAAAGAGCACTCTTCTACTCTACTGTGTTTCCTATGGGGTCCAAAAAGTGAGCTTGCTCAGAACAAAAGAACTGTGCTTCCTACACACACGGACCATATGTAGTTCAACTCTGCTTAGGAAACTGACATGAACAGTAGCTCCTCTTCAGTCCGATACACTGTACTTGCTGGGAACAGACGTGAGTGCTATTTGCACTGTATGGCAATAGAAGCACAATAGTGACTTTCCTTACCAGAAAACAACTCTTGCTCGTTGGACCAGAAACTGCATGTGATTCAACTCCATTAAGGACTGGGAAACAAACGTAGCTCGCCTTACAAGGAACACACTCTGCTTTTGAGAAAAGAGCACTCTTCTACTCTACTGTGTTTTCTATGGGGTCCGAACAGTGAGCTTGCTCAGAACAAAAGAACTGTGCTTCCTACATACGGCCATATCTAGTTCAATTCTGCTTAGGAACCTGACAAGAACAGTAGATTCTCTTCAGTCCAATACACTGTACTTGTTGGGAACAGACGCCAGTGCTATTTGTCCTGTGTATGGCAATGGCAGCGCAATAGTGACTCTTCTTTCCATAAAACAACTCTTGCTCGTAGGACCAGAAACTGCATGTGATTCAACTCCATTTAGGACTGGGAAACAAATGCTAGCTCGCCTTACAAGAAACACACTCTGCTTTTGATAAAAGAGCACTCTTGTACTCTACTGTGTTTCCTATGGGGTCCAAACAGTGAGCTTGCTCAGAACAAAAGAACTGTGCTTCCTACACACATGGATCATATCTAGTTCAACTCTGCTTAGGAAACTGACAAGAACAGTAGCTCCTCTTCAGTCCGATACACTGTACTTGCTGGGAACAGACGCAAGTGATATTTGCACTGTGTATGGCGTTTGGAGCACAATAGTTACTCTTCTTACCAGAAAACAACTCTTGCTTGTTGGACCAAAAACTGCATGAGACTCAACTCCATTTAGGACTGGGAAACAAATGCGAGCTCGCCTTACAAGGAACACACTCTGCTTTAGAGAAAAGAGCACTCTTGTACTCTACAGGGTTTCCTATAAGGCCAGAACAGTGAGCTCGCTAAGAACAAAAGAACTGTGCTTCCTACACACACGGACCATATGTAGGTCAACTCTGCTTAGAAAACTGACAAGAACAGTAGCTCCTATTCAGTCCAATACACTGCACTTGCTGGGAAAGACGCGAGTGCTATTTGCCCTGTGTATGGCAATGGGAGCACAATTGTGACTTTCTTTACCAGAAAACAACTCTTGTTTGTAGGACCAGAAACTGCATGTGATTCAACTCCATTTAGGACTAGGAAACAAAAGCTAGCTCGCCTTACAAGAAACACACTCTGCTTTTGAGAAAAGAGCACTCTTCTACTCTACTGTGTTTCCTATGGGGTCCAAACAGTGAGCTTGCTCAGAACAAAAGAACTGTGCTTCCTGCACACATGGACCATATCTAGTTCAACTCTGCTTAGGAAACTGACAAGAACAGTAGATCCTATTCAGTCCAATACACTGTACTTGCTGGGAACAGACGCCAGTGCTATTTGTCCTGTGTATGGCAATGGCAGCGCAATTGTCACTATTCTTACCAGAAAACAACTCTTGCTCGTAGGACCAGAAACTGCATGTGATTCCACTCCATTTAGGACTGGGAAACAAACGCTAGCTCGCCTTACAAGAAACACACTCTGCTTTAGAGAAAAGAGCACTCTTCTACTCTACTGTGTTTCCTATAAGGCCGGAACAGTGAGCTCGCTCAGAACAAAAGAACTGTGCTTCCTACACACACGGACCATATGTAGGTCAACTCTGCTTAGAAAACTGAAAAGAACAGTAGCTCCTATTCAGTCCAATACACTGTACTTGCTGGGAAAAGACGCGAGTGCTATTTGCCCTGTGTATGGCAATGGGAGCGCAATAGTGACTTTCCTTACCAGAAAACAACTCTTGTTCGTAGGACCAGAAACTGCATGTGATTCAACTCCATTTAGGACTAGGAAACAAACGCTAGCTCGCCTTACAAGGAACACACTCTGCTTTTGAGAAAAGAGCACTCTTCTACTCTACTGTTTTTCTTATAGGGCCAGAACAGTGAGCTTGCTCAGAACATAAGAACTGTGCTTCCTACACACACGGGCCATATCTAGTTCAACTCTGCTTAGGAAACTGACAAGAACAGTATCTCCTCTTCAGTCCAATACACTGTACTTACTGGGATCAGACGCGAGTGCTATTTGCACTGTGTATGGCAATGGGAGCGCAATAGTGACTTTCCTTACCAGAAAACAACTCTTGCTCCTAGGACCAGAAATTGCATGTGATTCAACTCCATTTAGGACTGGGAAACAAACGCTAGCTCGCGTTATAAGAAACACACTCTGCTTCTGAAAAAAGAACTCTCTTCTACTCTACTGTGTTTCCTATGGGGTCCGAAGAGTGAGCTTGCTCAGAACAAAAGAACTGTGCTTCCTACACACACGGACCACATCTAGTTCAACTCTGCTTAGGAAACTGACAAGAACAGTAGCTCCTCTTCAGTCAGATACACTGTACTTGCTGGGAACAGACGCATGTGCTATTTGCAATGTGTATGGCAATGGGAGCGCAATAGTGACTTTCCTTACCAGAAAACAACTCTTGCTCGTAGGACCAGAAACTGCATGTGATTCAACTCCATTTAGGACTGGGAAACAAACGCAAGCTCGCCTTACAAGAAACACACTCTGCTTTAGAGAAAAGAGCACTCTTCTACTGTACTGTGTTTCCCATGTGGTCCGAACAGTGAGCTTGCTCAGAACAAAGGAATTGTGCTTCCTACACACACGGCTATATCTAGTTCAATTCTGCTTAGGAACCTGACAAGAACAGTAGATCCTCTTCAGTCCAATACACTGTACTTGCTGGTAAAAACGCGAGTGCTATTTGCCTTATTTAGGGCAATGGGAGCGCAATAGTGACTTTCCTTACCAGAAAACAAATCTTGTTCGTAGGTCCAGAAACTGCATGTGATTCAACTCCATTTAGGACTATGAAACAAACGCTAGCTCTACTTACAAAAACACACTCTGCTTTTGAAGAAAGAGCACTCTTCTTCTCTACTGTGTTTCCTATAGGCCAGAACAGTGAGCTTTCTCAGAACAAATGAACTGTGCTTCCTAGACACACGGGCCATATCTAGTTCAACTCTGCTTAGGAAACTGAGAAGAACAGTAGCTCTTCTTCAGTCCAATACACTGAACTTGCTGGGAACAGACTGGAGTGCTATTTGCACTGTGTATGGCAATGGGAGCGCAATAGTGACTTTCCTTACCAAGAAACAACTCTTGCTCGTAGGACCAGAAACTGCATGTGATTCAACTCCATTTAGGAATGGGAAACAAACTCTATCTCGCCTTACAAGAAACACACTCTGCTTTAGAGAAAAGAGCACTCTTCTACTCTACAGTGTTTCCTATGGGGTCCAAACAGTGAGCTTTCTCAGAACAAAAGAACTGTGCTTCCTACACACACAGATCATATGTAGTTCAAATCTGCTTAGGAAACGGACAAGAACAGTAGCTCCTCTTCAGTCCAATGCACTGTACTTTCTGGGAACAGACGCGAGTACTATTTGCACTGTGTATGCCATGAGAGTGCAATAGTGACTTTCCTTACCAGAAAACAACTCTTGTTCGTAGGACCAGAAACTTCATGTGATTCAACTCCATTTAGTACTGGGAAACAAACGCTAGCTCGCCTTACAGAAACACACTCTGCTTTTGAGAAAAGAGCACTCTTCTACTCTATGTGTTTCCTATGGTTTCCGAACAGTGAGCTTGCTCAGAACAAAAGAACTGTGCTTCCTACACACACGGCAAAATCTAGTTCAATTCTTCTTAGGAACATGACAAGAACAGTAGATCCTCTTCAGTCCATTACACTGTACTTGCTGGGAACAGACGCCAGTGCTATTTGTCTTCTGTATGGCAATGGCAGCGCAATAGTGAATATTCTTACCAGAAAACAACTCTTGCTCGTAGGACGAGAAACTGCATGTGATTCCACTCCATTTAGGACTGGGAATCAAAGGCTAGCTCGCATTACAAGAAACACACTCTGCTTTAGAAAAAAGAGCACTCTTCTACTCTACTGTGTTTCCTATGGGGTCCAAACAGTGAGCTTGCTCAGAACAAAAGAACTGTGATTCCTACACACACGGACCATATGCAATTTAACTCTGCTTAGGAAACTGAGAAGAACAGTAGCTGTTCTTCAGTCCAATACACTGTACTTGCTAGGAAAAGACGCGAGTGCTATTTGCCCTGTGTATGGCAATGGGAGCGCAATAGTGACTTTCCTTACCAGAAAACAACTGTTGTTCGTAGCACCAGAAATTGCATGTGACTCAACTCCATTTAGGACTAGGAAACAAACGCTAGCTTGCCTTACAAGGAACACACTCTGCTTTTGAGAAAAGAGTACTCTTCTACTCTACTGTGTTTCCTATGGGGTCCGAACAGTGAGCTTGCTAAGAACAAAAGAACTGTGCTTCCTACACACACGGCCATATCTAGTTCAATTGTGCTTAGGAACCTGACAAGAACAGTAGATCCTCTTCAGTCCAATACACTGTACTTGCTGGGAACAGATGGGAGGGCTATTTGCACTGTGTATGGCAATGGCAGCGCAATAGTGACTTTCTTACCAGAAAACAACTTTTGCTCGTAGGACCAGAAACTGCATGTGATTCCACTCCATTTAGGACTGGGAAACAAACGCTAGCTCGCCTTAGAAACACACTCTGCTTTAGAGAAAAGAGCACTCTTCTACTCTACTGTGTTTCCTATGGGGTCCAAACAGTGAGCTTGCTAAGAACAAAAGAACTGTGCTTCCTACACACACGGCCATATCTAGTTCAATTCTGCTTAGGAACCTGACAAGAACAGTAGATCCTCTTCAGTCCAATACACTGTACTTGCTGGGAAAAGACGCGAGTGCTAATTGCCTTATAGGGCAATGGGAGCGCAATAGTGACATTCCTTACCAGAAAACAAATCTTGTTCGTAGTTCCAGAAACTGCATGTGATTCAACTCCATTTAGGACTAGGAAACAAACGCTAGCTCTACTTACAAAAACACACTCTGCTTTTGAAAAAAGAGCACTCTTCTTCTCTACTGTGTTTCCTATAGGGCCAGAACAGTGAGCTTTCTCAGAACAAATGAACTGTGCTTCCTGGACACACGGGCCATATATAGTTCAACTCTGCTTAGGAAACTGAGAAGAACAGTAGCTCTTTTTCAGTCCAATACACTGAACTTGCTGGGAACAGACGGGAGTGCTATTTGCACTGTGTATGGCAATGGGAGCGCAATAGTGACTTTCCTTACCAAGAAACAACTCTTGCTCGTAGGACCAGAAACTGCATGTGATTCAACTCCATTTAGGATTGGGAAACAAACTCTAGCTCGCCTTTCAAGAAACACAATCTGCTTTAGAGGAAAGAGCACTCTTCTACTCTACTGTGTTTCCTATGGGGTCCAAACAGTGAGCTTTCTCAGAACAAAAGAACTGTGCTTCCTACACACACACCATATGTAGTTCAAATCTGCTTAGGAAACTGACAAGAGCAGTAGCTCCTCTTCAGTCCAATACACTGTACTTTCTGGGAACAGACGCGAGTGCTATTTGCACTGTGTATGGCAATGAGAGCGCAATAGTGACTTTCCTTACCAGAAAACAACTCTTGCTCGTAGGACCAGAAACTTCATGTGATTCAACTCCATTTAGTACTGGGAAACAAACGCTAGCTCGCCTTACAGAAACACACTCTGCTATTGAGAAAAGAGCACTCGTCTACTCTACTGTGTTTCCTAAGGGGTCCAAACAGTGAGCTTGCTCAGAACAAAAGAACTGTGCTTCCTACACACATGGACCATATCTAGTTCAACTCTGCTTAGGAAACTGACAAGAACAGTAGCTCCTATTCAGTACAATACACTGTACTTGCTGGGAACAGACGCCAGTGCTATTTGCACTGTGTATGGCAATTGGAGCACAATAGTGACCCCTCTAACCAGAAAACAACTCTTGCTCGTAGGACAAAAAACTGCATGTGACTCAAATCCATTTAGTACTGGGAAACAAACTCTAGCTCGCTGTACAAGAAACACACTCTGCTTTTGAGAAAAGAGCACTCTTCTACTCTACGGTGTTTCCTATGGGGTCCAAACAGTGAGCTTGCTCAGAACAAAAGAACTGTGCTTCCTACACACACGGACCATATGTAGTTCAAATCTGCTTAGGAAACGGACAAGAACAGTAGCTCCTCTTCAGTCCAATGCACTGTACTTTCTGGGAACAGACGCGAGTACTATTTCCACTGTGTATGGCAATGAGAGTGCAATAGTGACTTTCCTTACCAGAAAACAACTCTTGCTCGTAGGACCAAAAACTGCATGTGAATCAACTCCATTTAGGACAGGGAAACAAACGCGAGCTCGCCTTACAAGAAACACACTCTGCTTTAGAGAAAAGAGTACTCTTCTACTCTACTGTGTTTCCTATAGGGCCAGAACAGTGAGCTTGCTCAGAACATAATAACTGCGCTTCCTAAACACACAGGCCATATCTAGTTCAACTCTCCTTAAGAAACGGACAAGAATAGTAGCTCCTCTTCAGTCCGATACACTGTACTTGCTGGTTAAAGACACGAGTGCTATTTGCACTGTGTATGGCAAAGGGAGCGCAATAGTGACTTTCCTTACCAGAAAACAACTCTTGCTCGTAGGACCAGAAACTGCATGTGATTCAACTCCATTTAGGACTGGGAAACAAACGCTAGCTTGCCTTACAAAAACACACTCTGCTTTTGAGAAAAGAGCACTCTTCTACTCTACTGTGTTTTCTATGGGGTCTGAACAGTGAGCTTGCTCAGAACAAAAGAACTGTGCTTCCCACACACACGGCCATATCTAGTTCAATTCTGCTTAGGAACCTGACAAGAACAGTAGATCCTCTTCAGTCCAATACACTGTACTTGCTGCGAACAGACGCCAGTGCTATTTGTCCTGTCTATGGCAATGGCAGTGCAATAGTGACTCTTCTTACCAGAAAACAACTCTTGCTAGTAGTACCAGAAACTGCATGGGATTCAACTGCATTTAAAACTGGGAAACAAACGCTAGCTCTCCTTACAAGAAACACACTCTGCTTTAGAGAAAAGAGCACTCTTCTACTCTACTGTGTTTCCTATGGGGTCCAAAATGTGAGCTTGCCCAGAACAAAAGAACTGTTCTTCCTACACACACGGACCATATCTAGTTCAACTCTGCTTAGGAAACTGACAAGAATAGTAGCTCCTCTTCAGTCCAATACAGTGTACTTGCTGGGAACAGACGCATGTGCTATTTGCACTGTGTATGGCAATGGGAGCGCAATAGTGACTTTCCTTACCAGAAAACAACTCTTGCTCGTAGGACCAGAAACTGCATGTGATTCCACTCCATTTAGGACTGGGAAACAAACACTAGCTCGCCTTACAAGAAACACACTCTGCTTTAGAGGAAAGAGCACTCTTCTACTCTACTGTGTTTCCTATAAGGCCGGAACAGTGAGCTCGCTCAGAACAAAAGAACTGTGCTTCCTACACACACGGACCATATGTAGGTCAACTCTGCTTAGAAAACTGAAAAGAACAGTAGCTCCTATTCAGTCCAATACACTGTACTTGCTGGGAAAAGACGCGAGTGCTATTTGCCCTGTGTATGGCAATGGGAGCGCAATAGTGACTTTCCTTACCAGAAAACAACTCTAGTTCGTAGGTCAGAAACTGCATGTGATTCAACTCCATTTAGGACTAGGAAACAAACGCTAGCTCGCCTTACAAGGAACACACTCTGCTTTTGAGAAAAGAGCACTCTTCTACTCTACTGTTTTTCCTATACGGCCAGAACAGTGAGCTTGCTCAGAACATAAGAACTGTGCTTCCTACACACCGGGGCCATATCTAGTTCAACTCTCCTTAAGAAACGGACAAGAATAGTAGCTCCTCTTCAGTCCGATACACTGTACTTGCTGGTTAAAGACACGAGTGCTATTAGCACTGTGTATGGCAAAGGGAGCGCAATAGTGACTTTCCTTACCAGAAAACAACTCTTGCTCGTAGGACCAGAAACTGCATGTGATTCAACTCCATTTAGGACTGGGAAACAAACGCTAGCTTGCCTTACAAAAACACACTCTGCTTTTGAGAAAAGAGCACTCTTCTACTCTACTGTGTTTTCTATGGGGTCTGAACAGTGAGCTTGCTCAGAACAAAAGAACTGTGCTTCCCACACACACGGCCATATCTAGTTCAATTCTGCTTAGGAACCTGACAAGAACAGTAGATCCTCTTCAGTCCAATACACTGTACTTGCTGCGAACAGACGCCAGTGCTATTTGTCCTGTCTATGGCAATGGCAGTGCAATAGTGACTCTTCTTACCAGAAAACAACTCTTGCTAGTAGTACCAGAAACTGCATGGGATTCAACTGCATTTAAAACTGGGAAACAAACGCTAGCTCTCCTTACAAGAAACACACTCTGCTTTAGAGAAAAGAGCACTCTTCTACTCTACTGTGTTTCCTATGGGGTCCAAAATGTGAGCTTGCCCAGAACAAAAGAACTGTTCTTCCTACACACACGGACCATATCTAGTTCAACTCTGCTTAGGAAACTGACAAGAATAGTAGCTCCTCTTCAGTCCAATACAGTGTACTTGCTGGGAACAGACGCATGGGCTATTTGCACTGTGTATGGCAATGGGAGCGCAATAGTGACTTTCCTTACCAGAAAACAACACTTGCTCGTAGGACCAGAAACTGCATGTGATTCCACTCCATTTAGGACTGGGAAACAAACACTAGCTCGCCTTACAAGAAACACACTCTGCTTTAGAGGAAAGAGCACTCTTCTACTCTACTGTGTTTCCTATAAGGCCGGAACAGTGAGCTCGCTCAGAACAAAAGAACTGTGCTTCCTACACACACGGACCATATGTAGGTCAACTCTGCTTAGGAAACTGAAAAGAACAGTAGCTCCTATTCAGTCCAATACACTGTACTTGCTGGGAAAAGACGCGAGTGCTATTTGCCCTGTGTATGGCAATGGGAGTGCAATAGTGACTTTCCTTACCAGAAAACAACTCTAGTTCGTAGGTCAGAAACTGCATGTGATTCAACTCCATTTAGGACTAGGAAACAAACGCTAGCTCGCCTTACAAGGAACACACTCTGCTTTTGAGAAAAGAGCACTCTTCTACTCTACTGTTTTTCCTATACGGCCAGAACAGTGAGCTTGCTCAGAACATAAGAACTGTGCTTCCTACACACCGGGGCCATATCTAGTTCAACTCTGCTTAGGAAACTGACAAGAACAGTATCTCCTCTTCAGTCCAATACACTGTACTTACTGGGATCAGACGCGAGTGCTATTAGCACTGTGTATGGCAATGGGAGCGCAATAGTGACTTTCCTTAACAGAAAACAACTCTTGCTCCTAGGACCAGAAATTGCATGTGATTCAACTCCATTTAGGACTGGGAAACAAACGCTAGCTAGCGTTATAAGAAACACACTCTGCTTCTGAAAAAAAGAACTCTCTTCTACTCTACTGTGTTTCCTATTGGGTCCGAAGAGTGAGCTTGCTCAGAACAAAAGAACTGTGCTTCCTACACACACGGACCACATCTAGTTCAACTCTGCTTAGGAAACTGACAAGAACAGTAGCTCCTCTTCAGTCAGATACACTGTACTTGCTGGGAACAGACGCATGTGCTATTTGCAATGTGTATGGCAATGGGAGCGCAATAGTGACTTTCCTTACCAGAAAACAACTCTTGCTCGTAGGACCAGAAACTGCATGTGATTCAACTCCATTTAGGACTGGGAAACAAACGCAAGCTCGCCTTACAAGAAACACACTCTGCTTTAGAGAAAAGAGCACTCTTCTACTGTACTGTGTTTCCTATGTGGTCCGAACAGTGAGCTTGCTCAGAACAAAGGAATAGTGCTTCCTACACTCACGGCTATATCTAGTTCAATTCTGCTTAGGAACCTGACAAGAACAGGAGATCCTCTTCAGTCCAATACACTGTACTTGCTGGTAAAAGACGCGAGTGCTATTTGCCTTATTTAGGGCAATGGGATAGCAATAGTGACTTTCCTTACCAGAAAACAAATCTTGTTCGTAGGTCCAGAAACTGCATGTGATTCAACTCCATTTAGGACTAGGAAACAAACGCTAGCTCGCCTTACAAGGAACACACTCTGCTTTTGAGAAAAGAGCACTCTTCTACTCTACTGTTTTTCCTATACGGCCAGAACAGTGAGCTTGCTCAGAACATAAGAACTGTGCTTCCTACACACCGGGGCCATATCTAGTTCAACTCTCCTTAAGAAACGGACAAGAATAGTAGCTCCTCTTCAGTCCGATACACTGTACTTGCTGGTTAAAGACACGAGTGCTATTTGCACTGTGTATGGCAAAGGGAGCGCAATAGTGACTTTCCTTACCAGAAAACAACTCTTGCTCGTAGGACCAGAAACTGCATGTGATTCAACTCCATTTAGGACTGGGAAACAAACGCTAGCTTGCCTTACAAAAACACACTCTGCTTTTGAGAAAAGAGCACTCTTCTACTCTACTGTGTTTTCTATGGGGTCTGAACAGTGAGCTTGCTCAGAACAAAAGAACTGTGCTTCCCACACACACGGCCATATCTAGTTCAATTCTGCTTAGGAACCTGACAAGAACAGTAGATCCTCTTCAGTCCAATACACTGTACTTGCTGCGAACAGACGCCAGTGCTATTTGTCCTGTCTATGGCAATGGCAGTGCAATAGTGACTCTTCTTACCAGAAAACAACTCTTGCTAGTAGTACCAGAAACTGCATGGGATTCAACTGCATTTAAAACTGGGAAACAAACGCTAGCTCTCCTTACAAGAAACACACTCTGCTTTAGAGAAAAGAGCACTCTTCTACTCTACTGTGTTTCCTATGGGGTCCAAAATGTGAGCTTGCCCAGAACAAAAGAACTGTTCTTCCTACACACACGGACCATATCTAGTTCAACTCTGCTTAGGAAACTGACAAGAATAGTAGCTCCTCTTCAGTCCAATACAGTGTACTTGCTGGGAACAGACGCATGGGCTATTTGCACTGTGTATGGCAATGGGAGCGCAATAGTGACTTTCCTTACCAGAAAACAACACTTGCTCGTAGGACCAGAAACTGCATGTGATTCCACTCCATTTAGGACTGGGAAACAAACACTAGCTCGCCTTACAAGAAACACACTCTGCTTTAGAGGAAAGAGCACTCTTCTACTCTACTGTGTTTCCTATAAGGCCGGAACAGTGAGCTCGCTCAGAACAAAAGAACTGTGCTTCCTACACACACGGACCATATGTAGGTCAACTCTGCTTAGGAAACTGAAAAGAACAGTAGCTCCTATTCAGTCCAATACACTGTACTTGCTGGGAAAAGACGCGAGTGCTATTTGCCCTGTGTATGGCAATGGGAGCGCAATAGTGACTTTCCTTACCAGAAAACAACTCTAGTTCGTAGGTCAGAAACTGCATGTGATTCAACTCCATTTAGGACTAGGAAACAAACGCTAGCTCGCCTTACAAGGAACACACTCTGCTTTTGAGAAAAGAGCACTCTTCTACTCTACTGTTTTTCCTATACGGCCAGAACAGTGAGCTTGCTCAGAACATAAGAACTGTGCTTCCTACACACCGGGGCCATATCTAGTTCAACTCTGCTTAGGAAACTGACAAGAACAGTATCTCCTCTTCAGTCCAATACACTGTACTTACTGGGATCAGACGCGAGTGCTATTAGCACTGTGTATGGCAATGGGAGCGCAATAGTGACTTTCCTTAACAGAAAACAACTCTTGCTCCTAGGACCAGAAATTGCATGTGATTCAACTCCATTTAGGACTGGGAAACAAACGCTAGCTCGCGTTATAAGAAACACACTCTGCTTCTGAAAAAAAGAACTCTCTTCTACTCTACTGTGTTTCCTATTGGGTCCGAAGAGTGAGCTTGCTCAGAACAAAAGAACTGTGCTTCCTACACACACGGACCACATCTAGTTCAACTCTGCTTAGGAAACTGACAAGAACAGTAGCTCCTCTTCAGTCAGATACACTGTACTTGCTGGGAACAGACGCATGTGCTATTTGCAATGTGTATGGCAATGGGAGCGCAATAGTGACTTTCCTTACCAGAAAACAACTCTTGCTCGTAGGACCAGAAACTGCATGTGATTCAACTCCATTTAGGACTGGGAAACAAACGCAAGCTCGCCTTACAAGAAACACACTCTGCTTTAGAGAAAAGAGCACTCTTCTACTGTACTGTGTTTCCTATGTGGTCCGAACAGTGAGCTTGCTCAGAACAAAGGAATAGTGCTTCCTACACTCACGGCTATATCTAGTTCAATTCTGCTTAGGAACCTGACAAGAACAGGAGATCCTCTTCAGTCCAATACACTGTACTTGCTGGTAAAAGACGCGAGTGCTATTTGCCTTATTTAGGGCAATGGGATAGCAATAGTGACTTTCCTTACCAGAAAACAAATCTTGTTCGTAGGTCCAGAAACTGCATGTGATTCAACTCCATTTAGGACTAGGAAACAAACGCTACCTCTACTTACAAAAACACACTCTACTTTTGAAAAAAGAGCACTCTTCTTCTCTACTGTGTTTCCTATAGGCCAGAACAGTGAGCTTTCTCAGAACAAATGAACTGTGCTTCCTAGACACACTGGCCATATCTAGTTCAACTCTGCTTAGGAAACTGAGAAGAACAGTAGCTCTTCTTCAGTCCAATACACTGAACTTGCTGGGAACAGACTGGAGTGCTATTTGCACTGTGTATGGCAATGGGAGCGCAATAGTGACTTTCCTTACCAAGAAACAACTCTTGCTCGTAGGACCAGAAACTGCATGTGATTCAACTCCATTTAGGAATGGGAAACAAACTCTAGCTCGCCTTACAAGAAACACACTCTGCTTTAGAAAAAAGAGCACTCTTCTACTCTACAGTGTTTCCTATGGGGTCCAAACAGTGAGCTTTCTCAGAACAAAAGAACTGTGCTTCCTACACACACAGACCATATGTAGTTCAAATCTGCTTAGGAAACGGACAAGAACAGTAGCTCCTCTTCAGTCCAATGCACTGTACTTTCTGGGAACAGACGCGAGTACTATTTGCACTGTGTATGGCAATGAGAGTGCAATAGTGACTTTCCTTACCAGAAAACAACTCTTGCTCGTAGGACCAGAAACTTCATGTGATTCAACTCCATTTAGTACTGGGAAACAAACGCTAGCTCGCCTTACAGAAACACACTCTGCTTTTGAGAAAAGAGGACTCTTCTACTCTACTGTGTTTCCTATGGTTTCCGAACAGTGAGCTTGCTCAGAACAAAAGAACTGTGCTTCCTACACACACGGCAAAATCTAGTTCAATTCTGCTTAGGAACATGACAAGAACAGTAGATCCTCTTCAGTCCATTACACTGTACTTGCTGGGAACAGACGCCAGTGCTATTTGTCCTCTGTATGGCAATGTCCGCGCAATAGTGAGTATTCTTACCAGAAAACAACTCTTGCTCATAGGACGAGAAACTGCATGTGATTCCACTCCATTTAGGACTGGGAATCAAACGCTAGCTCGCATTACAAGAAACACACTCTGCTTTAGAAAAAAGAGCACTCTTCTACTCTACTGTGTTTCCTATGGGGTCCAAACAGTGAGCTTGCTCAGAACAAAAGAACTGTGATTCCTACACACACGGACCATATGTAATTTAACTCTGCTTAGGAAACTGAGAAGAACAGTAGCTGTTCTTCAGTCCAATACACTGTACTTGCTAGGAAAAGACGCGAGTGCTATTTGCCCTGTGTATGGCAATGGGAGCGCAATAGTGACTTTCCTTACCAGAAAACAACTCTTGTTCATAGCACCAGAAACTGCATGTGACTCAACTCCATTTAGGACTAGGAAACAAACGCTAGCTCGCCTTACAAGGAACACACTCTGCTTTTGAGAAAAGAGCACTCTTCTACTCTACTGTGTTTCCTATAGGGCCAGAACAGTGAGCTTGCCAGAACAAATGAACTGTGCTTCCTACACACACGGACCATATGTAGTTCAACTCTGCTTAGCAAACTGACAAGAACAGTAGCTCCTCTTCAGTCCAATACACTGTACTTTCTGGGAACAGACGCGAGTGCTATTTGCACTGTGTATGGCAATGAGAACGCAATAGTGACTTTCCTTACCAGAAAACAACTCTTGCTCGTAGGACCACAAACTGCATGTGATTCAACGCCATTTAGGACTGGGAAACAAACGCTAGCTCGCCTTACAAGGAACACACTCTGCTTTTGAGAAAAGAGCACTCTTCTACTCTACTGTGTTCTCTATAGGGCCAGATCAGTGAGCTTGCTCAGAACATAAGAACTGTGCTTCCTACACACAGGGGCCATATCTACTTCAACTCTGCTTAGGAAACTGACAAGAACAGTAGCTCCTCTTCAGTCCGATACACTGTACTTACTGGGAACAGACGCGAGTGCTATTTGCACTGTGTATGGCAAAGGGAGCTCAATAGTGACTTTCCTTACCAGAAAACAACTCTTGCTCGTAGGACCAGAAACTGCATGTGATTCAACTCCATTTAGGAATGGAAAACAAACGCTAGCTCGCGTTATAAGAAACACACTCTGCTTTTGATAAAAGAACACTCTTCTACTCTACAGTGTTTCCTATGGGGTCCGAACAGTGAGCTTGCTAAGAACAAAAGAACTGTGCTTCCTACACACACGGCCATATCTAGTTCAATTGTGCTTAGGAACCTGACAAGAACAGTAGATCCTCTTCAGTCCAATACACTGTACTTGCTGGGAACATATGGGAGGGCTATTTGCACTGTGTATGGCAATGGCAGCGCAATAGTGACTTTCTTACCAGAAAACAACTGTTGCTCGTCGGACCAGAAACTGCATGTGATTCCACTCCATTTAGGACTGGGAAACAAACGCTAGCTCGCCTTAGAAACACACTCTGCTTTAGAGAAAAGAGCACTCTTCTACTCTACTGTGTTTCCTATGGGGTCCAAACAGTGAGCTTGCTAAGAACAAAAGAACTGTGCTTCCTACACACACGGCCATATCTAGTTCAATTCTGCTTAGGAACCTGACAAGAACAGTAGATCCTCTTCAGTCCAATACACTGTACTTGCTGGGAAAAGACGCGAGTGCTATTTGCCTTATATAGGGCAATGGGAGCGCAATAGTGACATTCCTTACCAGAAAACAAATCTTGTTTGGAGTTCCAGAAACTGCATGTGATTCAACTCCATTTAGGACTAGGAAACAAACGCTAGCTCTACTTACAAAAACACACTCTGCTTTTGAAAAAAGAGCACTCTTCTTCTCTACTGTATTTCCTATAGGGCCAGAACAGTGAGCTTTCTCAGAACAAATGAACTGTAATTCCTAGACACACGGGCCATATCTAGTTCAACTCTGCTTAGGAAACTGAGAAGAACAGTAGCTCTTTTTCAGTCCAATACACTGAACTTGCTGGGAACAGACGGGAGTGCTATTTGCACTGTGTATGGCAATGGGAGCGCAATAGTGACTTTCCTTACCAAGAAACAACTCTTGCTCGTAGGACCAGAAACTGCATGTGATTCAACTCCATTTAGGATTGGGAAACAAACTCTAGCTCGCCTTTCAAGAAACACACTCTGCTTTAGAGAAAAGAGCACTCTTCTACTCTACTGTGTTTCCTATGGGGTCCAAACAGTGAGCTTTCTCAGAACAAAAGAACTGTGCTTCCTACACACACACCATATGTAGTTCAAATCTGCTTAGGAAACTGACAAGAACAGTAGCTCCTCTTCAGTCCAATACACTGTACTTTCTGGGAACAGACGCGAGTGCTATTTGCACTGTGTATGGCAATGAGAGCGCAATAGTGACTTTCCTTACCAGAAAACAACTCTTGCTCGTAGGACCAGAAACTTCATGTGATTCAACTCCATTTAGTACTGGGAAACAAACGCTAGCTCGCCTTACAGAAACACACTCTGCTTTTGAGAAAAGAGCACTCGTCTACTCTACTGTGTTTCCTATGGGGTCCAAACAGTGAGCTTGCTCAGAACAAAAGAACTGTGCTTCCTACACACATGGACCATATCTAGTTCAACTCTGCTTAGGAAACTGACAAGAACAGTAGCTCCTATTCAGTCCAATACACTGTACTTGCTGGGAACAGACGCCAGTGCTATTTGCACTGTGTATGGCAATTGGAGCACAATAGTGACTCCTCTAACCAGAAAACAACTCTTGCTCGTAGGACAAAAAACTGCATGTGACTCAAATCCATTTAGGACTGGGAAAGAAACTCTAGCTCGCTTTACAAGAAACACACTCTGCTTTTGAGAAAAGAGCACTCTTCTACTCTACGGTGTTTCCTATGGGGTCCAAACAGTGAGCTTGCTCAGAACAAAAGAACTGTGCTTCCTACACACATGGACCATATCTAGTTCAACTCTGCTTAGGAAACTGACAAGAACAATAGCTCCTATTCAGTCCAATAAACTGTACTTGCTGGGAACAGACGCGAGTGCTATTTGCAATGTGTATGGCAATTGGAGCACAATAGTGACTCTTCTTACCAGAAAACAACTCTTGCTCGTAGGACCAAAAACTGCATGTGAATCAACTCCATTTAGGACAGGGAAACAAACGCGAGCTCGCCTTACAAGAAACACACTCTGCTTTTGAGAAAAGAGCACTCTTCTACTCTACTGTTTTTCCTATAGGGCCAGAACAGTGAGCTTGCTCAGAACAAAAGAACTGTGCTTCCTACACACACGGCCATATCTAGTTCAATTGTGCTTAGGAACCTGACAAGAACAGTAGATCCTCTTCAGTCCAATACACTGTACTTGCTGGGAACATATGGGAGGGCTATTTGCACTGTGTATGGCAATGGCAGCGCAATAGTGACTTTCTTACCAGAAAACATCAGTTGCGCGTAGGACCAGAAACTGCATGTGATTCCACTCCATTTAGGACAGGGAAACAAACGCTAGCTCGCCTTAGAAACACACTCTGCTTTAGAGAAAAGAGCACTCTTCTACTCTACTGTGTTTCCTATGGGGTTCAAACAGTGAGCTTGCTAAGAACAAAAGAACTGTGCTTCCTACACACACGGCCATATCTAGTTCAATTCTGCTTAGGAACCTGACAAGAACAGTAGATCCTCTTCAGTCCAATACACTGTACTTGCTGGGAAAAGACGCGAGTGCTATTTGCCTTATGTAGGGCAATGGGAGCGCAATAGTGACATTCCTTACCAGAAAACAAATCTTGTTCGGAGTTCCAGAAACTGCATGTGATTCAACTCCATTTAGGACTAGGAAACAAACGCTAGCTCTACTTACAAAAACACACTCTGCTTTTGAAAAAAGAGCACTCTTCTTCTCTACTGTGTTTCCTATAGGGCCAGAACAGTGAGCTTTCTCAGAACAAATGAACTGTGCTTCCTAGACACACGGGCCATATCTAGTTCAACTCTCCTTAAGAAACGGACAAGAATAGTAGCTCCTCTTCAGTCCGATACACTGTACTTGCTGGTTAAAGACGCGAGTGCTATTTGCACTGTGTATGGCAAAGGGAGCGCAATAGTGACTTTCCTTACCAGAAAACAACTCTTGCTCGTAGGACCAGAAACTGCATGTGATTCAACTCCATTTAGTACTGGGAAACAAACGCTAGCTTGCCTTACAAAAACACACTCTGCTTTTGAGAAAAGAGCACTCTTCTACTCTACTGTGTTTTCTATGGGGTCTGAACAGTGAGCTTGCTCAGAACAAAAGAACTGTGCTTCCCACACACACGGCCATATCTAGTTCAATTCTGCTTAGGAACCTGACAAGAACAGTAGATCCTCTTCAGTCCAATACACTGTACTTTCTGCGAACAGACGCCAGTGCTATTTGTCCTGTCTATGGCAATGGCAGTGCAATAGTGACTCTTCTTACCAGAAAACAACTCTTGCTAGTAGTACCAGAAACTGCATGGGATTCAACTGCATTTAAAACTGGGAAACAAACGCTAGCTCTCCTTACAAGAAACACACTCTGCTTTAGAGAAAAGAGCACTCTTCTACTCTACTGTGTTTCCTATGGGGTCCAAACTGTGAGCTTGCCCAGAACAAAAGAACTGTTCTTCCTACACACACGGACCATATCTAGTTCAACTCTGCTTAGGAAACTGACAAGAATAGTAGCTCCTCTTCAGCCCAATACAGTGTACTTGCTGGGAACAGACGCATGTGCTATTTGCACTGTGTATGGCAATCGGAGCGCAATAGTGACTTTCCTTACCAGAAAACAACTCTTGCTCGTAGGATCAGAAACTGCATGTGATTCCACTCCATTTAGGACTGGGAAACAAATGCAAGCTCGCCTTACAAGAAACACACTCTGCTTTAGAGAAAAGAGCACTCTTCTACTCTACTGTGTTTCCTATGTGGTCCACACAGTGAGCTTGCTCAGAACAAAAGAACTGTGCTTCCTACACACACGGACCATATCTAGTTCAACTCTTCTTAGGAAACTGACAAGAACAGTAGCTCCTAATCAGTCCAAAACACTGTACTTGCTGGGAAAAGAAGCGAGTGCGATTTGCCTTGTGTAGGGCAATGGGAGCACAATAGTGACTTTCCTTACCAGAAAACAACTCTTCTTCGTAGGAACAGAAACTGCATGTGATTCAACTCCATTTAGGACTAGGAAACAAATGCTAGCTCGCCTTACATGAAACACACTCTGCTTTTGAGAAAAGAGCACTCTTCTACTCTACAGTGTTTCCTATGGGGTCCGAACAGTGAGCTTGCTCAGAACAAAAGAACTGTGCTTCATACACACGGGACATATCTAGTTCAAATCTGCTTATGAAACTGACAAGAACAGTAGATCCTTTTCAGTCCAATACACTATACTTTCTGGGAACAGACGCCAGTGCTATTTGCACTGTGTATGGCAATTGGAGCACAATAGTGACTCCTCTAACCAGAAAACAACACTTGCTCGTAGGACAAAAAACTGCATGTGACTCAAATCCATTTAGGACTGGGAAACAAACTCTAGCTCGCTTTACAAGAAACACACTCTGCTTTTGAGAAAAGAGCACTCTTCTACTCTACTGTATTTCCTATAGGGCCAGAACAGTGAGCTTGCTCAGAAAAAAAGAACTGTGCTTCCTACACACGTGCCATATCTAGTTCAACTCTGCTTAGGAAACTGAGAAGAAGAGTAGCTCCTCTTCAGTCCAATACACTGTACTTGCTGGGAACAGACGGGAGGGCTATTTGCACTGTGTATGGCAATGGGAATGCAATAGTGACTTTTCTTACCAGAAAACAACTCTTGCTCGTAGGACCAGAAACTGCATGTGATTCAACTCCATTTAGACTGTGAAACAAACTCTAGCTCACCTTCCAAGAAAAACACTCTGCTTTTGAGAAAAGAGCACTCTTCTACTCTACTGTGTTTCCTATGGGGTCCGAAAAGTGAGCTTGCTCAGAACAAAAGAACTGTGCTTCCTACACACACGGGCCATATCTAGTTCATCTCTGCTTAGGAAACTGACAAGAACAGTAGCTCCTCTTCAGTCCGATTCACTGTTCTTGCTGGGAACAGACGCGAGTGCTCTTTGCTCTGTGTATGGCAATGGGAGCGCAACAGTGACTTTCCTTACCAGAAAACAACTCTTGCTCGTAGGACCAGAAACTGCATGTGATTCAACTCCATTTAGGACTGGGAAACAAACGCTAGCTCGCCTTATAAGAAACACACTCTGCTTTTGAGAAAAGAGCCCTCTTCTACTCTACTGTGTTTCCTATGGGGTCCGAACAGTGAGCTTGCTCACATCAAAAGAACTGTGCTTCCTACACACACGGCCATATCTAGTTCAATTCTGCTTAGGAACCTGACAAGAACAGTAAATCCTCTTCTGTACAGTACACTGTACTTGCTGGGAACAGAAGCCAGTGCTATTTGTCCTGTGTATGGCAATGGCAGCGCAACAGTGACTCTTCTTACCATAAAACAACTCTTGCTCGTAGGACAGAAAATGCATGTGATTCAACTCCATTTAGGACTGGGAAACAAAGGCTAGCTCGCCTTACTAGAAACACACTCTGCTTTAGAGAAAAGAGCACTCTTCTACTCTGCTGTGTTTCCTATAGTGCCAGAACAGTGAGCTTGCTCAGAACAAAAGAATTGTGCTTCCTACACACGGGCCATATCTAGTTCAACTCTGCTTAGGAAACTGACAAGAACAGTAGCTCCTCTTCAGTCCGATACACTGTACTTACTGGGAGAGACGCGAGTGCTATTTGTACTGTATATGGCAATGGGAGCGCTATAGTGACTTTCCTTACCAGAAAACAACTCTTGCTCGTAGCACCAGAAACTGAATGTGATTCCACTCCATTTAGGACTGGGAAACAAACGCTAGCTCGCGTTATAAGAATCACACTCTGCTTTTGAGAAAAGAACACTCTTCTACTCTACTGGGTTTCCTATAGGGCCAGAACAGTGAGCTTGCTCAGAACATAATAACTGTGCTTCCTACACACACGGGCCATATCTAGTTCAACTCTGCTTAGGAAACTGACAAGAACAGTAGCTCCTCTTCAGTCCAATACACTGTACTTGCTGGGAACAGACGCCAGTGCTATTTTCACTGTGTAAGGCAATTGGAGCACAATAGTGACTCGTCTTACCAGAAAACAACTCTTGCTCATAGGACAAAAAACTGCATGTGACTCAACTCCACTTAGGACTGGGAAACAAACTCTAGCTTGCTTTATGGAAACACACTCTGCTTTTGAGAAAAGAGCACTCTTCTACTCTACTGTGTTTCCTTTAGGGCCAGAACAGTGAGCTTTCTCAGAAAAAAAGAACTGTGCTTCCTACACACACCCGCCATATCTAGTTCAACTCTGCTTAGAAAACTGACAAGAACAGTAGCTCCTCTTCAGTCCGATACACTGTACTTG